>NC_060268.1:60824216-60930172 GCF_021613505.1 Equus quagga | reverse complement strand
ACAGGCAGTTTTCATTACTATGACCTGATGAGCCATAAAAGCTGGAGAAATTGAACACATTTTAGAAAGGAAAAAATCCCCAAAATTCTAATTTTTAAAAATATAAGGGCAAATATAAACAATGCTTTGGGTTAGCACTTATTTTAAATAGCTTTCACTAAAATAATTTTTGTCATATTTTCAATTACCCAATAGGTAAGCCCTATATTTGACGCTGGGTTATCTATTTTTTTTGCTGACTCCATTCACTTCACAGGCTTCCCACTCCAGTAGAATTGAAACCACCAGTGGCCTTGTGTGGATGCCCTACAAATGAGGGAGGCAAGATTTATGAGGTTCAGGAAGAACATGCTTCTCTAGTGAAGAAGGCAGATTCCTATTTTAGTCAAGTTCAACAGATAATTGAGTACACAGAACTCATAAACTTTTTTCATTTTCAATTGGTATCCTTGCCTTTCTTCGTCCTTTATTATACGTGTTATTAAACTTTAGAGCCAAGAACTGCCAAAAGCCACAAAGCATTCATTCCTCCCGAGATTAAAAGAGGAAATGAAACATTTTTATTTTCAGCTCAAAAAGGGATTTAAGTACTCAAATATCATACTAATCTACCTAAACATGTAGATTAGAAGCTACTTAGCAGCAACAACATCAGAAGAAAAAGTTCTCATGGCTCTGGGCAGTTCACACTAATAATTAGAAAGAAAAAAGGAAAGCTGTGAATTACAATGAACTAAGACTAAATAAGTGTCCATGTTGGATTAAAGGATTTGAGTTGTCAGTTTGATGTATGATGAAGGCGAAAATCAGCCATTTAATTAAATAGTACATGGTATAACCACTTTGTTCTGCATTAAACTGCTTAAGTTATCAGAGTGCCTTTAGTTTAGCAATTGTTTACTATTACACCACCCCATGACTTCTCTTAGACACTGTTTAGCCTACATCATCCAAATTTGAAATCTGGAGCTCATACAGTAATCTTAGTTTAAGTTGATATATTTCATCAGTTTATTAGTGAATATAGAAAATAGGAAAACTGTTTTTAATCACAAAGGAAATAAATTCCTAGATATAGTTGGTGAAAAAATTAAAAACCATGAACATATAAAATCTGCAAAAATCTTTAAGAATAAAGTATTACTTTCATATAGACTGTTTTATTTTGATAATTTAGACTTGAAAAGTATTTTCTAATCATACGCCTATAACTGCAAAACGTCTAAACATCAGTGTCTTTTTGAAGAACTTGGAAATTTTACTGGTTAACAAAAGCATCAAGGTCCCTGCAAACTCACGGAACTAGAACAGGTGAGAGTACCTATAAGCCTGAAGGATGTCATGTGACTATGTCGTCACTGAGGATTGGTCTATGAAAAGAAGAAAGGACAAAAATGATAAGAAAAGAGAGTTAAGAAGGCCTGGCAGTCAACAGGGATTGAATAAAAACAAAAAAACGTCCTGAGGATATAAGGAGAATCAGGTTTGACTAGAAAGGTCAAATCACCCAAATTTCATAAGGTTGAAGCCATATACTCACTGCTACTGCAATTCTTCCAAGGACATGCTCTGGAATTTTTCTATATACATCCAAAGATCCCCCTGTAGAGGCAAATATGCTGTGTTACTACACATGAAACTACTGGCGAAGTGCACTCAGCCCCTCCTCTACGCACTCATTATGAGAACATTTTTTTCTCTTCTTATATCATGCATTGGATGTCTAGGGTAAAACTGATTTTTAGTCCAGTTTTATTTATGACATAATCATACTTCCACAAGAAGCATAACTAGATACTTCCATTTTATTCCCAAGTGTATAACAACACACATGTAAAAACTGAAGGAAACTAGTCAAGGGCAGACCAAGAACCTGCATTTTACGTAAATTTAAATACATACACAAAACTAAAGATCAATAGGACAATCACATTTAGGTATCTGCCTTGTGTAACAGTTTTTCTCAAATGTAAACTAGGACCCTATCTTAGAATTTTCACATTAACCAAACAAAAGCTGGTAAATATAAGGTCCAAAATACACATAAAAACTAATAATGTAAACATCTATCTAAATGAATGCTACCCTTCAAATTAGGTACCAAGATAAGCAATCAATCTATTCCAAAGATTCTAAGTTCAAAATGATATTTTTGGAATTTCTCTTTGATGCCACTTTGAAAACCCCTTTATGGGGGTAAAAAAGAAAAACTAATCTTAAGTCATAATATTTTTCACTAAAATGGTATTCACTAACATCCTTCGCCTTTAGCAAATTCAGCTTTTGGCAGTTTCCCCAAACCAAAACCACTAAACTGTGAACATAATAAAGGCAGGAGTCATGCTGTTTGTCTTTTAAAAAAATTTCACCAATCTAGAAGTTAGCACAACTAGCAGATAGTAGATATTCAATAAATATCTGTCAGATGAGTAACAAATTAAACAAATGAATGAAAATCACCTTGAATTTCACCAGATAGGCACTCTGCTCTGAAAGCAGTTTCAAAAGAAGGGACTGCAAACCCTTTGCAGGAACAACACCATCACTGACATAACGGCATAGCTTTCCTAGGAAACTATTTTAAAGGAACAAATATTCACTTGGAAGTATAAATTTGGGCACGCTTGTTAAATTTTTAATCTTACACAAGTAGTATAAGAATTTCAGGAAGATATGCAAAGAACCACTACTTTACTGATATTAATGATATGATTATGTAAGAACTATTTTAACAATGTGTAATAACCTTTCTTTGAGTCAAGCTGAGGTGTAGAGTCTTTCAGTTCCTATAAAGGAATTACCCAGGATATCTGAGAGATAATTTCTGTTTCTATCAGAGGCTAAAAATTGATATTAATCACTTCTGGATGATTTATAAGTATGCTTCATAAGGTATTCACATGGAACATGTTATTCTTTTGAAATGAGGTTAATTCTATTTAGCCAAAAGACTATTTTTATATGTCAAATTTTCCTAAAACTGAACATCAGAGAAAAAAATTTTCCCCTGTAAAAAAAATATTATATATATATTAAACATATTATATACCTACTGGCTTTGTATTTATCCTGTTTAAAGCAGGCAAATGATCACTTCTTTAAGTAACTTTGGCTTATAGTTTCCAGATTCTGACAAGAAGCTAGAAAACCACAGTGTGACTAAACTTTATGCTTTGGCTCTGGGTGCTACTGGAAAGATAGTGAAAAGAAGACATTTCTGCAATGAGCTAACCATCTTTATTTACTAAAATAGCATTTTTATTATGGATGCAATAAAAGTGAAAATATGATAGAAAAAACATTTTATTTCTCACTGATCTTTCAGATGAACTGGCAGTTGCAAGGATGAACAGTCTAAAGAAGATCAAGCTTTACATGTTGATATTTGGAATACTGACAAATGCAGTTTATTGGGCCAATCCCTTATGAAGTGAACAGCTTGCATGGCTCAAAACTAGAGGTACAAATCTATTCACATATACTAGTAAGAAGTCCTAAGAGGAGATTTATTTTTACATAGGATATAAATCTGGAATTAATTAGCTAAATGGACAGTAGTCAATAAGCTAAACCAAAAAGCCAAAACTTACGTTACTACCATTAACTGTAGAACAAACCAAGGAAGAATCTCATTTTGAGGTAGTTCACAGGTTTTTGTAAATATCCACTTAATTTCAGTTATATTGTACTCTCCCTAGCCATCCAGGCTGGTAAATCTTTATATAGCTAGCTTTGTGTCATCACAGATTCATCCTGTCCTTGACATGCTCATTAGAGATAATTGTCAGAGGCAAAAACATGATGTAGCAGATCCACTCAGAATCAAGAGTTCCTATTAAACCTATGAGTTCCGTTCGTGCAGTTAAAAAACTCTTATCAGGGTAAAAGTGGCAGAAGCTTTTCACTTAAATGTTTACTCACTTTTACTATCATTTCCATCCTACAGGCCTATCCCCAAAAGGCAATTCTTAGACTCACCAAATCATTAAACATTAGTGCTAGAAGGACATTAGAGATCAGTCCAATGACTTTATTTGACAAATAGAGGAAACTCAGTCCCAGGGAGGTGAGTGTTCTAGCCACAGCCATGAGTCAATTAATGGCAGAGCTCAGAAAAGATCTGAGCGTTTCAATTCCCAGAACTGCAAAAATTGAAAAGCTTTCCCCATAATATCATACATAGCTTGAAAATCATGTGTGAACTTTTCACAGTTTAAAAAGCCTCACTGCAATGTGATATTCTATGACACCTACCCAGAGAGACAGTTTAATCTTAGTTGAGATGGTGGCATTCTAGGCATTTAGAAACTCATTTATCTATGGCACGGTTGGTTTGACCCTTTTGCTCGTGATTCCCAGGTCACTGGTTTACTCTCCATGACCTGTCACTTCCCTTGTTCCCTGGCCTCAGATCATCCCTGGCCAATAATCTCATTGCATGCCACTATCCACCATGGGAACCAGGAGGAAGAGTGCTAATAGCTTACCAAAAAACCCATCTCAACTGCCAAACAACTAAATGTTTGATGAATCCGGCCTACCGTCTTCACTCAACTAGGCCAAAAGGACTCATATAGTTAGGTCTGTGCTTATCCTAATACAGGGTCTAAATATAAAGTAATGTCTTACATGTAGGATAAACAGAAATAATGTAGTAAATGAATGAGAAGCAACATTCATCCCAACATTTTCCCTAAAATGACAACGATTATTATTAATACTAACAAAACTGAAATCTGAAGCTACAAGCAAAACTTTGAGAAGAAACTCTCTTAGCCTCTGCTAGTTGAACAAATAAAGAGCTCTTTCTTTCTTTGCAATATAGGTTTTTGGAGAAACAATTTATTGCCATGATAGCAATCCAAATACATGTATGTATATTCTGAGATGGTCTATTTCTGAATGGATTTAGTTCTGACTTAATGAGACAGCATATCATATCACTCCCCTACTTGAAATCTTCCAATGCATTCTAATAAATTCAGACTGAAACACAAATTCTTTACCATGACCTACAAGGCCTACACAATGTAGCTTCTTCCTATGTCTCCTGTCTGGCCCCAGGTCATCTCATCACTACTCTCTAGTCATCTTGGCCTTCTGACGGGGCCTTGATTGCCTCAAACTTGCTTCTACCTTGGAGCATTTATATTTGATAATCCCTCTGCCTCAAAGATCTTCCCATGACCTTCCCTGAGTTGGCTTATTGACATTAAAGTCTTTGCTAAAATGCCAGCCCCCCATAAAAAAAAATCATCACTGACCATCCTATGTAGCACCTCTGCTCCTGTGAGTTCTCATCTACCTGCTTTATGTTCTAAACAGAGTTATCCTTCTCTGAGAGTGCATTGTATGTTTCTTGTCTGTCTCCCCTCCTAGAACTTAAGCCCCATAATGACAGGGATTAAGTCTTGTTCACTGTTGTATCCCCAGGTTTAAAATAGTGTCGGAAAGAAAGTGGTCAATAAATATTTAGAAAAAAATGACTAAGAGATTAAAATAGATAATGAGAGTTTACACTAAAGAAATAGTTTTGAAATTGGGAGAAAGTTGACAAGAAGTTTAACTGTAATGGGAAGAAGAAAGAAGGAATGATAGCTAGAGAGTGGTACACTGTTTTTGATCCATATTTTTTGGGGTACGTTTTGCTGTACTACAGAGAGAACGAAGGTCAAAAGACAGAGAGTCGTTGATGGAGAGAACTCCACCAAGTGGATGCACATGTGAAGGGACTGACCTTAAGGAGCTCGTCATTTGAGAGGTGGATCAGGCAGGTGCAGTTGTGGCTGAGCTATAGGTTAAAGAGCAAGTAAGAGAGCCCATACCTGATGGTCTATGTTATCTCTGAGAGAGAAAGAAAAAGATCTCGGGGAGGGTAATAAATTTCAGAATAATTGATGTGGGAAACAACAGGGAAGACGGGAATGAGAGTACCAAACTTAAGAACTGGGAAATTTTAGCGTTCAGGAACTGGTTAGCATGGAGTAAAGAGAAGCTGCCAAGCAGCAGTAGGAGAAAGAGCTTTAAGCAGCTCAAGTCCAGAAAGTGAGGAGTCTCAAAAAAAAGGTTAAACATAGGCTGTAAAGTGAATATTTTAAGGTAAGAATATAAAGTATTAAAAATAACTAAAATGTGACATCAGCAAAAATGGAAGAATAAGGACCTTTGAAAATTCTCTTTTTCACAAAAGCAATGAAGAAATAGACAAAAATGGTCAGAATCAACTTTTTCAGAACTCTTAAAATTACCCAAAGGATTGCAGCAACCCCCAAATTATTTATTCAAGATAAATGCCTGAATCTTGGTAAGAACAGCAAGCTTTGTGGCAGTTTAACTTGTTCTATTCCCATTGCCACCTCTCCAGCTCCACTGCAGCCTTGAAAACCAGCAGCCTGCAACCACAGTGAACACCAGAAGCTTGACAGCCACTGGACAGGCAGAAGTGAGCAGGTGCTCCTTCAAATCCACATTCTCAGAAAAGTTTCACTTTTGACCTATCTGGCAGTTCCCTGGAAGACCTCACTTGCAATGCTTTCTATAATTGACCAGACTCAGAGCTTGCCAAGTAAAAATGCCTTTTCTTTAGGGGCATTTGTTGAAAACAACTAGAAGCAACTGATTAACTTTGCAACTGACTGAGGTGGTGGATAACAGCTAGAGTAAACAATAGGCTAAACAAAAATATTAAAAGACACACAATAACCAGGGTTGGCAAAGACGTGGAGAAATTGGAACCCTCATACATTGCAGCTGTGAGTGTAAACTGGCGTAAAATGAAATGAAGCAGTTAGGCACTTCCTCAAAAAGTTAAAAAGAGTGACCACGTGAACTAGCAATTCCATTCCCAGATATATACTCAAAAGAACTGAAATCATAGGTGCACAGAAAAACTTGTACACAAATGTACACAGCAGCATTATTCATAACAGCCAAAAAGCAGAAACATCCCAAATGCCCATCAACTGATCAAAGAGTAAACAAAATGTGGTACATCCATACAACAGATTATTATTGTCATAAAAAGGAATGAAGTACTGATGCTGTGACAGGGATGAACCTTGAGAACATTATACTAAGTGAAAGAAGCCACGCACAAAAGCCACATACTGTATGATTTCACATATATGAAATGTCCAAAATAGGGAAATCCATAGAAACAGCAACTAGATTAGTGGTTACCAGGGACCAGAGGGAAGCAGGAGTGGAGAGTGACTGCAAATGGATAGGGACTTTGTTTCTAGGGTGACAAAAATGTTTTGGAATTAGTGGTGATGGTTGCACAACCTTGTGAATATACTAAAACCTATGGAATAGTGCACATTAAAAGGGTAAATTTTATGGTGTTTGAATATACCATCTCAATAAAAAAATTTTTTAATGTAACTAAAAAATTGAGGACTTCAGAAAAAAAAAAGATGAAAAGTCATTAAATAATAACATGTACTGGCTCTATGAACCCACTTTTTCAGTCAGTCTCCTTGAATAGTAATTGTCATACTACCTATATGGTTCTAAGACTTAATTCTTGGCATCTACTATGACTAATTTAGAACACATGATACACCTTATTATAGTATCAAGGTATCAATATTGGCTCATTGAAAGGTTTTGTGGGGGATGAACTGCTTTAGTAATGTATTGAGAATCCTCAAAATGAACTGAGTATATGAAAGAAAAAAAGTTGTAGGCTGGCCTGGTGGCGCAGCAGTAAGTGCACACATTCTGCTTTGGCAGCCCAGGTTTTGGTGGTTTGGATCCCAGGTGTGGACATGGCACCACTTGGCAAGCCATGCTGTGGTAAGCATCCCACATATAAAGTAGAGGAAGATGGGCACAGATGTTAGCTCAGGGCCAGTCTTCCTCAGCAAAAAAACAAAAAAAATAGAGGAGGACTGGTAGCAGATGTTAGCTCAGGGCTAATCTTCATCAAAAAGTTTTTTTAAAAATAAATTAATTTAAATTAAAAAGCTCCAGAAAAAAAAAGTTGAGTTTTAATGGGCTAGACATTGACAAACTGAATATGTAAAATTTAATGACTGTTTTGATTTAAAATGGGTAAACAATAACAATGATGACACCATTTCACTAATAGGGTACCAAGAAATCTGCATTTTGCCATAATATTCAGATCAAGAAAGAGTTACCCAAATAAAAATGAATAAAAAACACAGAAGGAAGGAAAGGGCTAGAGTCCAAAGAAAACTAAACACATCTTGGCTAAACAGCTGTGTTGAAAAACAATTTCTTATCTTGCAATTAAGAACCGATTTCTTTCTAAAAGACACAGGACATTGGGTTAATAGATTTCTTTAAAAGAAAATCTGTTTTGGCTATTGAAACATTAAAAGAACAGAACATCTGTTTTGCAAGTAAAGACAGATTGTATGGAAGAATCAAATATCAAACCACTGATTAGACTAGCATTTAATCTGTTCTATTTAAATTTTCAATAAAAGTAAACAAAAATACATTCTTGAAATTATAGCTCAGCTCCAAATATCTAACACCAGGAACCCCTAACACTAAGATGTTTTAGAGTATACAGGAGGTAATTATTAGTATATTTCAATCATTTTTAATTCTGCTTGACATCTATTATCAGAACCAGGTTTTAAAACACTCTATCCTCAAAACCATTTTTAAAGTATTATAAAAGGGAAAACTCACCATCCATGAATTCTGTACATATCGAAATTCTGTTTTCTACAAAAAATGCACCATAAAACCCTATGATATATGATGAATCACACTGTAACAAAAATAAAACAAAAGTAGTTAAAAACCTGCAAGCCAAAACTATAGGTATGCTTTATAAGAAAAAATGACCAAGAAAAAATTACCTTATAAAGAATTTCCAACTCAGACATAATTTGTTTCTGAAGTTCCAGTGTAATATCTAGTAGTATGACCTAAATATAGAAAAGGAATCAACATTCACACATTTATTCACCTTTAAATTAAATATAGCTATATTCACTATGAAATATAAAATCTAAAAAGTACGATGTTTATTCATTCACCCTTTCTCCTCCCCACCACCATAAACCCAGTAATACAAACTGTATCCACATCTGCCTGACCCTTTGTATTGGGAGAGGTGGTATAGAAGTGATTGATGGGACCAAGGAAAAAGCAAGGTCTCAAAGGTCAGTATTAATGGCTTTAAAAGTCAGTTAAGTTCTAACACCCTTAATTTATACACCCTATTTTGGCCACATTGGTTATTTTGAGAAGAGGAAGATAGAAATGACCCTGAAACCATTAAAAAAGAACTGTCTTATAATTTAGACACTAGGCAACAAGCAGAGAGCATGAGTAAAAATGATATGTAGAGTAGGGTTTTTAGCTTTGAGAGAAATAAAGAATTTTTAAAATACATCATCTTTTTCTATTCTTCCAGGTGGATAATGTTTCTTTGTTAACATTGTTATAAAATGTTGGAGCTTGAAGGAATCTCAGAAATCTCATCTAATCCCCTTCTTTCAGAGAAGGAAATCAAGGTTCTGAGGAGCGGCAATGCAGTGACAATGTCAGGGCCCCTCTCTGACTCTGAGGAACATGCACTTTCCAGTATGTCCTGATGCTTTGTGGTTTTCCTTAAAATATCAACCACTGAGTCAGATTCATAACACAGAAATGTAAAGTAGTTTATTTATAAACTTACCTAGAATAAATTCTAGTTTATTTCAAACACCTATTTTTCAAAACCATCAATCGTTCAAATTTTACTTAACACTTTAGTGAAGTCAATTCAAGGGAAGTTGTTCTTTACTTGAAAAAGACAATGATAAGAATAAAATAACTGGAAGGGAATTTTTAAGATTTGTGGCAGAGTTTCTGATTCTAGATATTTCTAGATAAAAATTCAACATTCAAGATTACTATGATAGTGTAGTTATACACCATCCAATATTAAACTACATTTTTATTACAACTGCAGAATACATATAATCATACTGGAGGAAAAAAACAAATTATGAATTGCAAACTACTGACAGAGTAAGGAAAGAAAACGATAATTCTAAACCACACATTTTATAGTACTGACATCCATTTGGGGGAGAGAAAAGTGAGGAAAAAAGGCATAGCCAGTTTCTATGAAGAGTTTGCTTTAGGGTTATTTATAAAAGCTCTCACTAAACTAGATGGTAAGTGTAATACAAAACTGCCCAGAAACATTTAAACATTTCTCCCAATCAATAGTCATTTGCCAACAATATTCACTTACATTTTTGTTCCTGTAGAAAACTTCCAAACAAAATAAAATCATCTAGTCTTTCAATTCTATGCCAAAAAATATTAGAGCTATTTACATTACTATGTCAAATACAGGGAATCCCTCACCCTAAAAATCTCTGGTAAAAGGAATGAAGTTATTATTTACCTTAAAACAATGGTTCTCAACCCTGGCCTCACATTATACTTACCTTTATATAAAGGTATTCATATAAATATATGGGGGTACTTTAAACAAACCCTGATGCACAGGGCTTACCCCAGAATAACGGAATCAGAATCTCCAGGGTTGGGCCCACATCGCACTATTTCTTAAAAACTCCTCAGATGATTTCTAACCCACACGAAGGTTGAGAACCACTTACTTAAGATTTCAAAAATGTCATTATTCAGTGCTTACTATGACTACCAAGACATCCCGCATCTCCAGGCCCCAATCTGGAAATGATGTGATTCCCCAAGGCTGGCCAACACCTTAGCATTAACCCCAAACTACCGGCCGTAAACCCATCACTCCCCGGTCAAGAACCTTAATTGGGTTCCCACGGCCTAGTACTAAGTTACAATTCCAGCATGACATTCAAATAATTCTTCCACAATGTAGCCCCAACTTGTTATTCTAACTCCTTCTCCCACTACTCCTCACCACAAACCCAATCTTTACATGAAATCAGATGTTTTACTGGTCCGCAGACATGTCCTGTGCTCTCCTCCACTTCCAGTCTCTGCTCCTGCTATTCCCTCCACCTAAAGTGTGCTTCCTCTCTCCATTCCAGTCACTAATTGTAAAACCTTTTCTATCTTTTAGACCCAGTTTGAATGCTGCCATCACCTCCACAAAGCCATCCCAAAGCCCTCCATCAGAAGTTATCTCTAGCTCTGGCCCTTTATATTTCTCCCGATCACATTCAGCCTTTAGCATCTATGCCCCATCTCCTAGTAACAGAAGCCTAGATGGCAGAGCGGCTGTGAGCCCCTCAAGGGCAAGGACTGAGCCTGTGCGTCTTTCTCTGGCCCCTTTCCCCGACACCCAGCACCCCGCACAGGGTCCTACAGTAGTGCCTAATAAGTGATGTGGGATTTAACTAAAGTGCTCCTTACAACCATAATCCTCTAAATAAGAAACTGTTTCTAGACAGGAAGGAAGAGGACTGCTTACTTTCTGCAAAACCAAAGACAAAAACACCAAAACAAATAAAAGTGCCATACTGGCCTAAAATGTAGCAAGTAACACTGTATTTGTAGGGCCAATCCACTGCATGCTAATAGGTCTTAATCATTCTTGGTATTTGCTGTCGTCCAAAATAGTGGAGATTCCATAATGATGCAAAAGTGAACAAAGTAATTCCGTGGAACTTGAGAGGGAAAGTAAAATCCACCTTAACAGAAGTGTACTGAAATGCCCATCTCTCGTCTGGGAGATGGCACTCTGGGTGGAAGGTCAATGCCCCTTCCCCTGGGCACTCCGGTGAGTGAGCTTTAAAACTGCTAGAAATAAACTCGCCCACTTCCTTATCTGAAGGCAAGAGAAAAAGCATGGCAAATATCAATTTTCTTTTTGAAGTATAAGGTAAGTATGGACTCCCTGAGTGTTCATTATTATTGTTATTGTTTCTCCTCAGGAAGAGCCAAAATTTTCAAACTGGAGAGACTTTGAACACGAAACATTTCCTGGAGAAAGGGTTAAGTGAGAAACTGAAATACCTGCGTGCGTTTCTGCGGCTCTCCACTGCACCTCCAGGACAAATAAGGATGAGTTGTCAAGTTAAATATAAGCAGTCAAGTGACTGAATTATAATTTACTCTGTGCTCAATTTAAATTAGTGTGAGGCTATTAAAATATACAGTATAAATACGGCAATTCATCACAAGCTGTCATGGATGACTTCATTTATTTGCTGGAGTGGCACACGCTCCAGTAAAGGGAAGGAGAGCAAAATCACAGGTCAAATTAAGCCGCTATTCTGTTTTAATTCTCTTATTTAATCTGTGGTGACATAATTGTCTTCTACAGTATGTACAACTCAGAAAGGAAATTTGGGAGGATTACAGTCAGTATACAAATGATTAATCAAATGGTCCATTTAAATGCTAGTTTAAAAGCAGCAGAAACCCAAAGCAGTCAGAGAATGATAATCAGCACATGCTATACACAATGCTAAGAAATTTCCAGTTAGATGGATTTTTCCCAATTAGAAAATAAACAATACTAGGTCATCTGTTAAGCTCTACTCTTTGAAAGATTTTATAGACTACATTAAAGGTATAAGAAGGTTCTGTTTGCAGGATGGCTAGCAGTAGTTTTATTTGGTTTCTGCTCTACTTGTTTGCAATAGTCTTACTACACATCCCCCTGAAAAAACAGCTAGATACACATTTCATGAGTTATGTACAGACATTATGAAATAGTTATTTTTAAAACACGATCAGCATCATTTTGAAAATGCTCTCTTCACGGCAAAAAGTTTTCTTAATTCAGTGGTATAAAATAAAAATTCAAGGTACTTCTACCCTTCCCAAAATTCAACTTGCTTTTAAAATATCTCATGATATTTTCCCACCTTTGAAGTCTGAAAAGGGAAATATTACAATATGCTTTGTCTAAAAAACAAGAACATTTAGACGTATAAAAATAGAAACATTTTGAGTAGGAAGTGAAGAGTAACAGATTTTCAAGGACTCTCATCTCATCGCTCCCACAGACATTCAAAGTGTGGGTCCAACTGACCACTTAACTGGGGAAATTAAATTTCTCTCATCATTCTATGCAGGTGTGAGAGCTCTGCAGGTGATTCTGTTTAGACAAGGACTGTGATTTGCTGCTCTTCACAATCCCTCTGTGACACCAGGCAGCCCTGTTTCACAGCTGAGGTCACTGAGAGGTTCAAGTGACATGCTTGAAGTCACACAAAAGTCAGGAGAGGGTCAGGAAAAGATCAAATGCACTTCTAACTCTTAACCTTTCATTTCACCCTTTAATATAAAAAAAGCTAAGAATACTCTGGGTGAGAGCAATGGTCCATACAGAACACTATGGGACATTTTGTTTGGGAGCTAAACCTCCTTTCAAGATGCTACTTCAAAAGATGAATGAACGAACTAAAGAACAAACGAAAGAACAAAATATATTTATTCAGTCAGTGATTCAACAAATTATGTTTTGAACATCTAGTCATTACATGTAGTGTTCAGTACTAGGCCCCATATGCAAGGTCCTGCATATTCAATGAGTAAGATGAGAAGATAAATAAGATCTGTTCTCCACTTTCAGAGATTTCAACATAATAGGAGAAATGTCCATGTACACTAATAGCAAAATACAAGGCAGAATGTGATAATACCCATCAGAAACATATACAGAGAATTCTAGAGGTTCAAAGGAGAAGTGAGTGAGTGATAGATATACCATACGTGACAGGATTTATCCAAGTTCAACGGAGGAGCAGGCTTTGGAGCTGACCCTTGAAGGGTGCTAAGGATTTTGATAGGTGGAGATATGGGTGAAGCCATTCTAATTAGAGAGAAATAAGTGAATTGAAGTGTTGAAGTGAGAAAGTATCCGGGTTCAGAAAAGGTAGTGAGTTCAACTTAAGCACAGGATTCAGACACATAAGATAATGCTACAAAAGTAGGCTGATGACATACTGTGCGAGATCTTGAGTTCCATCCTATAGAGTTTTTAGTTTATTTGGGAAGTAATGTAGAGCCTTTGAAGATTCTGGAGAAGGGAAGAGAGGGGATCAGAACTATGCTTTAGGGAGCCAAACCTGAGAGGAGTGAGAGGCAATACAGAATAGAGGTTAAGAACATGGACTTGGGGTAAGACTCGCCTGGGTTCAAGTTCTAATTCCATTTCTTATTAGTTGTGGGACCTTGGGCAAGCTATTTAACTCCTCTGTGCCTCAGTTTCTGCGTCTTAAAATGGGGATCAACAATGGTAACAACTGCACAAGGTCGCTGCGAGCATTCAGTGAGGAAAACGTATGTAGAACGCTTGCTGAGCACAGTATAAATGATCAATAAATGGTAGCTTCTATTTCTGAAAGAACAGTTTAAAAGCTGATCAACATGTCTGACAAGAGACAAAAATAAGCATCTGGATTAGAGTGGTGACAAGAAAGGAAGAGATACTAAGAAAAACCCCCAAACCAGAAAAATCAACAGGCTTCCAGACATTGGACATTAGCTAAAACAGGACAGTGATCCCTGAGAGATGGAAAACAAATGAGGTGAACCCTATGATTGTCCAGCTCACTGACTGGAGAGAATTTCCAGGCCCCCACGCAGGGAGGGGAATCCAGGTGGAGCACAGCCATCTCCCTAAGTTGAAGAGACAGAACTGGGAGTCTGAGGAGGCCAAGGCCACTAGTGTTCACTGGCAGACGAACAAAGGGAGAAAGCTCCAGAGATCTGCCAAGGGGACCCTGAAGTCTTCAGCTGAGTAATGACCAGCACACGGATGTCAGGAAACTACCTGAGGCCAGGGAAAGAACCACCAGAAAGGACCAGAGGAAACAATCTCCAGACCTCACGATGGGCAGAAAGATTTTCCCACCAGCCCAGGTAGAATACCTTGTAATTGCCAGGGTGCTGGGCAGAGTATTCAGATGACTATTGCCTCAGTGGAATGGCGAAAATTAGTTCTAGACTAAGAAGTGGGCTGGTCCCATCTAATAAAGCTCAAAAGCAAGTCTTGCAAGGATCAAATTGTTTCAAAGTCACTAAATGGCATCTCAGAATAAAGCTCAAGAATATTTTTAGGAATGCAAAAATATCTAGCACCTATGCCACATGACTGGCATCCAATAAAAAATGATAAGGTATTATAAAAACAAGAAAATATAACTCAAAATGAGGAGAAAAAGCAATCAGTGAAAACTGAACCCAAAATGATATATACGATAGAATTAATAGACAAGACTATTAATTCAGTTCATTTTATTCCATATATTCCCTAACTATATTCCATATATTCAAGGAGGCAGAAGAAAGACTGAGCATGTTAAGCAAAGACATGGAAGATGTAAAAAAGACCCACGTGCACTTTTAGGTGATAAAAAGCACAAGGTCTAAAATAAAAAATACACTGGGCAAGATTAATAGCAGATGAGACAATGCAGATTAAAAGAAGAAAACTTGAATATCTGACAACAGAAACTATCTAAAAATGAAAGATTAGAGAGAAAAAAAAGACTGAAACAAACACAGAGCGTCACTTTGCTCTGGGACAACTTCAAGTGACCTAAAATATGTGCAATTTAAGTTCCCAAAGGGGGAGGGGACATACAAAAAGAAATAACGGGAAAAATTTTTCCAATTTGATGAAAGCTAAAAATCCACAGATTCAAGAATCTCAACAACTCCTAAGGACATAAATCATGAAGAAAACTAAATAAAAGCTCATCATAATCAAACTGCAAAAGACTAGTGATAAAGGAAAAAATCTTAAAAGCAGTCAGAGAAGAAGTCAGTTCTAATGTAGAAAGGAATAAAGACTTAAAATGACAGTAAGCTTTTCACTGGAAAGAATGCAAGCCAGAAGACAGTGAAACAAAACCCTTAAGATATTGAAAGAAAAGAGCAATCAACCTAGAGTTCTCTATCTGGCGAAAATATCTTCCAAAAATTAAGTCAAATATACATTTAAACACACAAAAGCTGAACGAACTGATTACCAAAAGACTCACGTACTATAAGAAATGTAAAAGAAGGAAGTCCTTCAGACAGAAAAAAATGAGACCAGATGGAGGTCTGGATTTACACAAAGGAACGAAGAGCACCGGATTTGGTAAAAACGCGAGTAAATAAAAAATGAATCTTTTCTTACTTTTTAAATGTCTTTAAAAGACAAATAACTGTCTAAAGAAAAATACTAACCATGTTTTGGGATTTGTAACATATGAGAAAGTAAAATGTATGATAACAAATGTCAGGATGAGGTAAACGAAAGTATACTATTGTAAAGTTCCCATACAATAGACAAAGTGGTACAATATTAATTGAAGGCAGCCTACGATAAGTTAAAGATGTATACTATTAACTCTAAAGCCACCACTAAAAAAAGGACAAACAGACAGAACAAACAGAAAACAAAGAGCAAGATGACAGACTTGAATCCAAACACATCTTTAATCACACGAAATGCAAATGATCTAAACACCTCAATTAAAAAGCAGAGGTTATCAGACTGGATTAAAATACAAGACCCAACTATATGCTGCCTACAAGAAATCCATCTCAAATATGAAGACATAACAGATCAAAAGTAAAAGGTAATATCATGTTAACAGTAGTCAAAATAAAGGTGCAGCAGGGGCCAGCCTGGTGGCGTAGTGGTTAAGTTTACACACTCCACTTCAGCCGGCAAAGTGTTTGCAGGTTCGGATCCTGGGCGTGGACCTAGCACTGCTTGTCAAGCCACACTGCGGCAGCATCCCACATAAAACAGAGGAAGATTGGCACAGATGTTAGCTCAGCGACAATCTTCCTCAAGCAAAAAAGAGGAAGATTGGCAACAGACGTTAGCTCAGGGCCAATCTTCCTTGCAAGAAAAAAAAGAAAAGATGCAGTAGGTTTATTAATATCAGACAATGTAGATTTTAGAGCAAAGGATATTAACGTGGATAAGAAGGTCACTTTGTAATGAATGATAAAGGGGCCAAATCATCAAGAGGACCTAACAATCCTAAATGTATTCAATAGATCTTCAGAAAATATGAAGTAAAAAAATGAAAGAATGGCAAGGAAAAAAACAGGCAAATCTACAATTATTGGTGGAGATTTCAACAGCAATCTTTCAATAATTGATAAAACAAGTAGATAAAAATCAGTGAAGATACAGAAATTCTGAACCACACTATCAGCCAACTTGATCTACCTGACATTTACACAACACCCTATACAACACACTGTACATTGTTTTCATGTGCACAGGGAACACTTACCAAGATAATTCATACCGGGCCACAAAACAAATCTCAATAAATTTAAAACAATTCCAGTTAAACAAGTACATTCTCTGACCACAACAGACGTAAATTAGAAATCAGTAACGGAAAGATGTCTGGAAAATCCCCAAATATTTGGAAACTAAATAACACACTTCTCTAAGATTTAATGAAAAACTCTGCCTGTTTTGAAGAAATGGTACATTTCTTTCTCTTAGATTATGACTATTATATAAGCAACATAGTTTTTGCCTTGGCTATCAAGAAGCTTAGGGCTAAACAAAAAGTTTAAACACAGTAATCATATCAACTCTTTTTTTTTTTAAGTTTTTTTTTTTTTTTAGGAAGATTAGCCCTGAGCTAACATCTGCTGCCAATCCTCCTTTTTTTTGCTGAAGAAGACTGGCCCTGAGCTAACATCCCTGCATGCCTATCTTTCTCTATGTTGATTGTGGGACACCTGCCACAGCATGGCTTCATAAGTGGTGTGTTGCTCCACACCCGGGATCCAAACCCACGAACCCCAGGCCACTGAAGCAGAGCATGTGAACTTAACTGCTCCACCACCAGGCCAGCCCCTGCTGCACCTTTATAAAATATATAGGCTTACTTTGTAGTTTTAAGAATTAAAGATAATAGTTATAGAGCATCTAGCATAATACCTGGCATATTATGAGTAGTCGCCATTCAAAAAATAAAAGCTTTCATTATGAAGGGCCTAGAGACTGAAGATAAAGGGCATGACAGAAAGCAGCAGACAGGTAAAAGAGAAGATGTGGCTGTACAGGTAGGCAGGGGACCATCTGCAGAAGGCCTGACCAATTTGTGGGGAGGGTAAGGACTGAAGCAGGCCTGACCAGTTTGTTAGCTAAAAAATCCAGTGCTGGAAGACAGGTTCTATGGGGTGGGACTGGAGGTCGCATAGGGTGCAGTCAGAGGTGCAAGTCAAGAGTCCAAGAAGGAAAGCTGAGACAAAAAGATGGGGAGATCAAGCACCAACAGCAAGTGCCAGAGACTAAATCCAAAGTGGCATGGAAGGACTGGATCTTGGAGGATGGCAGGGGTGGGGTGTGGATTACAGATAGGATGGAAACAAGTGAGGATCCTCTTAGGTAACTGCCTAGAATATTCCTGAGTTACGGCAGTGGGACTCTAGTGGTGGATGTGGTGCTGGGGCACTTCAGGATGCTGAAAAAGGTCAGAAGTGAGGCAGATATGTTAGGCTTTATGTAGCACACAAGTGGGGATGGGGGCGCAGGTAGTGCCAAGACAGTGACATGGTCAGATCTGTGATTCAACTCTGGTAGCAGAGAAAAAGTACACGGGAGAAGAAAAAGACTGAAGGTACAGTGAGAAAGTGATTATAGAAGTGCAGGTAGGAGGCATGTGAGCCTGATATAAGGTCAAGGCAACGACAATGACAATAGAAAGGAAGTGACAAATGGACATATTTCAGGGAAAATTTCTGACAGGATACAGTGACTTACAGGATGTGGCAGATAATGGAAAAAGAGCAGTGAGTAACTACTAAGGTTCTGAGCTGCAAAACCAGGACAGTGATGCCATTTAGCAGGGAACACAGAAAGAAGTGTAGGTAACCAGGATGAGAAGACTCACAATGCAAAGAGCTTACAACTGACCATTCTAAGGCATAAGTAAAATATCTTCAGGAGTCTGAACGTCACAACAGGGCCACAGATTCCACCACCTACCACCCGAACTTTAAACCATTTCCTCTCCTCTTCCACAATCCCTGTGACTTAAGCTAACTGCGGGGGAAGAGAAAGCAATGAGTATCAAGGATTTCATAAATTTCATAAAATTTATCCAGCACTTACCTTTACAGCTAATATTTTCCCACTCGGGACATGATATGCTCTATGGGAGAAAAAAAATAACAAAATCACTTGGGATCCCTAAACAACCTACAAAATGGTTAAGGACACAAATACAAATCTGCAGCAATGGGATCTGATACTTTCAAAGAACACTAATAACATTAGTAATTTACATTTCTATTGAGCTTAATGGTTTACACAGTGATTCATTATACATTACCTTAAAATAACCCTCTGAGGTAATGCTGGCATTATCACCCTCCTTTTATAGATTCTGAAGCACAGAGAAGTTAAGCAGTTTGCCCAACGGCACAAAGTCAGTAAGTTGCAGAACTAGACTTCAAACCCAAGTCTTCTGGCTCCAGATCCCTTATGAAGACTGTCACTGGGTGGAGGCGGGGCGGTGGGGGGGGGGGGGGCAGTCTTCTAGAGCCTCTGCTAAGCTCTGCACAGAGCCATACAAAACGGGAAGTTTTCCTTTTATTTCAATTATAGATCCAGATAAACTACATCCCTACATTTCATCAAAATAATCTCAAAACACATGGAATTAGCTATGGCTTAAGATATAAATTCATATAAGAAATCACAGAGTTATTAGGCTCAAGTATGTGGTTCATCTTTTCCTAAAGGTGGTACCTCTCAATATTAAAAATGCTGTAGAGAAGACACAAGTTCAAATGATCAGATACAGTGAAATAACTACAATTTAAAACAAGGTATATGAATACATTCACTTATGAAAACAAGTAAGAGAATAAGGTTTGCAGAAATAAAACACTATCCCTTCTCATCACAAGCTTTTGTGTTTAAATGAAAAGCGGCCTTTCATACATGTACTGCAAGGACTGCACATTCTGACCATTATCCAGAAACAATTTGCCATATTTAAAAATTTCAAAACTAGCCATGCAACATAAACAAGCACTGTTATTACAAGCCTATAAAAGTATAAAGACACAAATTAGTTTGGAAGAACTAAAATCTTGCTCCATAGAGGACTCTCTATATCAGCAAAGATCAGATTGTTCTCCCCTCGCCCACCCAGCTTTAAGACGTGAGTAGGGTGGAGAAAACGCAGGGGATGGAAGTTAGCTTCTCAGGAATTTTCCCACCTCACCTGTCAAGTTGCAAAATATATTTATCAGGCTCCCAATTTTTACTTAGTAATGACTTAGTAGTAAAAATTGCTCATTCCTTAAAACAAAAACGAAATATATATTCTACTGTTATCAAATGAAAACATCACTTTCTGTTGTTTTGGCAGAAATATTTGTGTGGCTACTCTGACAAATTTTTTTAACAGCTTTAAAATTCACTTCAGTGATCAATTCAATGATTTTTAGTAAACTTGCAGAGTTGTACAATCACTGACAAGTGTTTTCATTTAATTTTTACTTCTTTGCTGAGGAAGATTCTCCCTGGGCTAACATCTGTTGCCAATCTTCCTTTTTTTGTATGTGAGCCGCCCCACAGCGTGGCCACTAGCAGACAAATGGTGTGGCTCTGCATCCCAGAACCAAACCTGGGCCATGGAAGCAGAGTGTGCCAAGCTTAACCACTAGGCCCCAAGCATTTTAAAGTGACTGACTTATTGAAATGGTTTAGTTATTAAGAACCTACAAATATTAGCAACTTTTCAAATATAAAATGTTACAAATTCAGGTAAGTTTAGAAAAAAATATATACTATATGTATGTATGTTTATATCCATATATATGAGTGTTATAAGAAATTCATTCTGTTTTTCCTTCTAGAGTGGACAAAGATCAAGCCAATCACGGAAGGTAAACTTAGCTTTTATTTTAACAATCAATTGTAGAGAAATTCAGGTAGTTTTATCTCATTTACAGGAAAGGCAAGATTATAAAAATTAGATGGCAATTATTCACTTTACCAAAGAGTTCTTTAATCTGGAAAGTGTCTAAAGTCTTTCTCTAAATATCAACCTTCTTAGTATATATAAAGACTAATACATTTATAAATCTTAAATTATTTAAAATTTTGTCATACTTTGTATAAAGTGATATACATTTTATAAGTGGAACCCCTATGTTACACTGCTTACTCTACTAGCTGTGTTAATACCAGACTTGTACAATGTGAAGCTACATTTCAGGTCGTGATTTGACTCATGATATATCTGAACTCACGTAATAAATTGGTAGATAGACTCATTGTATTTTTCTCAATGCCTGACAGAGAAGTTGACAGACTAAGCTAATCGAAATGTGATTCAAAGGAATTTAGTAACTTTATTCCACGTAAATACAGGTAATATAATGTGTAAGATTTAATGATACATTATTTTTCTCCTTGTATACCACTGACTTTTTCCAATTCCAACTTTTTAAAATACCATATATTAGAATCACTAACCAAGGACTGAAATATAAAGATAAATAACTGAGTGCATACACAAGGATTCAAAAGTTGTAAAAAGAATAGTGTTGTCAGACAAAGAGAAGAGTTTAGTGGTTACTAGAGGAGAAGGGGCTTGGAGGTTGGGCAAAAGGGGTAAAGGGGCACATATATATGGTGACTGACTAAAAATAATGTACAACTGAAATTTCACAATGTTATAAACTATTATGACCTCAATAATAATAATAATAAAAGAACAGTGTTGTTACTCTGGAGAACGAGCAACACCTGGACTTTTGAGACCAACAGCAGCGATAAGGAAATGATTAGCAGATAGTCTAATATATATACCATATTGGACAGTTTGGCAACTTAATTAGCTTGTCAAGAAAGCTGATCTCTTTTCCAAAAGAAAGGTCTCCTATTTCCAAGTGAATTAAAAGGGGAGGCTTGATGATTTAATTATGATGCACGCTAATTCATCCGTGGAAGTTTGGGTTCGATTTCGAGCAATAAAGATGCTGTGTGGTTTGGTTTACAGTACAATGACAGTACCAATTTAACATTTAATCATCAAGGAGAAGTGGATGACAAAGGCAATGCCAGGTATGAGTGCAGTATGTCCCTTAACTTTGCAAATGGCATTCTACTTGGAGAAAAGGAACTTGTTTACTTTCAACGGATACCGCATCTCAATTGTCTTGACCTTCCTCAACACATTAACTGTAAAGTGATTAATGAAGTTTGAACGGAGGCTCTGGTTACACCAAAAGACAACTATACACCTTTGCATTGTTTTAATTAACAGCTAACACTTCAAATTAGTTTGTTGTTGCCACAGTAATTACCTGTTCCAGTGAGCGCATGGAGGAACCATTTTTATGAGATATTTTTAGTGTGGAGGCCTTGAGTGTTCCATTTTGTTTGTGATCAGCACAGACCTTCTGGGAATAGTCCCAGCCCTTAAATTGAGTACACAACATATACACTTCAGGATGGCAAAAGCTGGTAGCCTGGCGTAAATTTTTTGAGTATTTAAAACAACAAAGAGACCAGTAAAAAAGAAGAATCCTTATTATTCATACTTTCTTACATTCTTTTTTCATTTGGAACAATAGGTTCTAGATGACCGGACAAAAAGTTGGTATCAACCTTTAATTCTGATACAGAACAGAACCAGGTAATTATTGAGCTAGTAGGGAATATAGAGAATTGTCTAGTTTAATCTCTTCCTTTTACAGTAGAAACAGCCAAAAGCCAGGTTAAAAGATTTGTCCAAGCTCACAGTTAGTCAAAGGCAAAGCCAAGACGAGAACTGTGGCAGAATATAGATATTTTAGGACCTAAAGAAAAGATGTGGTGATGTTCCAATTTTCCTAACTGTGTTCTAGAGCAGGGAAACACACAATTCAAAACTTACAAAAGTGCTGACATACTTCAATCAGGCTAAAGACCATCACAACCAAATCTCTCTAAGCAAGGAAGCATTCTGCACTCATCACCAATCTATCATGGGACGCAGAATATTGACAGCTGTAGACTCTGAAGTCACTGTCAGGTTCTGATCCCAGCTCTGCCATTTCTCAACAGTGTGAACCTGGACTGTTAGAAAACTTCACTGTGTCTCAGGTGTCTCAAGTTTGAAATGGGGAAAATGGTGCCCACCTTATAGAGTTATGAGGTTTCAATGAGATAATTTAGGTAAAGCACTGAGGACAGGGTGTGGCACACAGTAAGTACGCATAAAATATTAGGAAACAAAGTTTTCAGGGTAGCTAGGTGTTTTAAGAGTAAATCCTGCTAAAACAGAGTGAAAGAGCAAGAATTATCTCTATGTTTTAAGAGTCAGGCTATGTGCTCAACAAATGAAGACAAATAAAGCTTTAACAATGAAGACTGGCAAAAGGCTGCAATATACTATTCATTGTTAAGAAAAGCAACTAGTATTACGTCATGTTGAAATAACTTTGAAGACAAAGAATTAGTCATTTGAAATGCTATGATCGTATCATGATTCAAATTCTAGATTTCTCACCCTGTTTATCCTTTGCCCACTGTTGTAACTTATTTACACTACAGACAGGTACGATACGTGCCACATCCAAGCGTTTGTCTTGGCAGAAACGCCATCTGACCACCACTGTTGCTAAACAAGAAGCCTAATTTTTCACTCTCCTTGCATTAATAAATGGGAAAATAGAAGCTACCCTAAAAAATCCACATACTTCCCTTTAATATACACCCTTGTAGATTCTATAAAAAATAAAATTTTGAGGCTTCTCCTAGTCTTCAGACTCTGGTGGCTCTGTTATAACCCCTAGCACACTGCAGAAAAATTGTCCACATGTCTGTCTCCCATACTGGGCAGTGAACACTACCATGTCTTAATCATCTTGTATTCTTCACACTTTGCATAACTCCTGGCTCATGGTAAGTGCTCCATAGTTAATAAATGTTTGACAAATGATTATTACTTCTGGATGAAAAAAAATCTATCACTTGGATAGTGTCTAACAAAGAAATTCCACATGCATTTAATTAACTCATTCCAAAATCTTATGAGTAGTTTTTTCCCCAGCCTTATTGAGATATAACTGACATATAACATAAGTAGGAATTATCATCATCATCTCCATTTTATAGGTAGATTTCTAACTGCTGAATTCCAAAGTCCTTACACGGATTTCACGATCTGGTCCTTGGTTATCTCACTCATCTCTGCTTCTGCCAATCTCTCTCTTTTTTTTCCTTTCTGCTTTTTCTCCCCAAATCTGTCCACCACATAGTTGTGTCTTTTAGTTGTGGGTCCTCCCAGTTGTGACACGTGGGATGCCGCCTCAGCATGGCCTGACGAGTGGTGCCAAGTCCATGCCCAGGATCCCAACCAGTGAAACCCTGGGCTGCAAAAGCCAAGCACAAGAACTTAACCACTCGGCCACAGGGCCAGCCCCTGCCGATCTCTCTTATTCACAATTCTCACTCTGTTCTACCAGACCTATTCCTGCCTAAGGCCCTTTGTACCTACTCCTCAGGCCTGGGTCACTCTTCCTCTGATACAAACTTGGCTTGCTCTATCACTTCCTTCAGGTCCAATTTTACTTTGACTATCCTACATAAAACAGCCCATTCTCTCTTCCTTTTTCTTCATAGAATTCATCAACACCTTATTTATTAACTTATTATCTGTCTCCTGCTGCTAGAAACAAGCTCCATGAAAACAGGGACTTTCTCTTTTTTTGTTCACTACTGTATCTCCAGTACCTAAAACTGTGTGGGCACATTTTATAAATATTTGTTAAATGAATGAATAAATTCTCTTAATTGCTATAAGTCTATTTTTGTTTTTTATCTTTCTTAAAACAGTTTTAAGCTTTTCTAGGAAACTGTCCATTTTCTGTTTTCAAATTTACTGGCATAAAGTTACTCATTGTATCCTCTTATTTTGAAGATCTCTGCTCTGTCTAGAATTATGTCCCCTCTTTTAATCTTAACTTCGTTATTTCTGTCTGCTCTGTGTTATACTTGATCAATTTTTCCAAGGAACCAGCTTTTGGTTTTCTTGAATTATCTCCTGAATTTTAATTTCATTGATTGCTTTTTCTTTAGCATTATTTTCCTTCTACTTTCTTTGGGTTTAACCCCTTCCCTTTAAAAAAAAAATTCTTGAGGTAGATGCTAAGCCTATCACTATCCAGTTATTCTTTTCTACTGTATGTACAACAAACTATCCTTTAAATATGACTTTGGCTGCATCTCATGAGTTTTCATATATGGTATTTCTCTCATGTTCAGTTGTAAACATTTTTATTTCCATTATGACATATTGTATGACTCGTAAGTTATTCAGATTTGTGCACTTTGATTTACAAATGTATCGGGGGTTAACTTATTATGATTGATTTCTAAACTAACTGTATTGTAGTTAGAAAAAGTGATTTGTATGTTATAGACGTTACTGAGAGTTGCTTTGTTCCCTAGTACATAAGTTTTTAAAAAATATTTTTGTACCTGAAAATAATGTATATTCTCAATTTGACTGATGAAGAGCTCCACGTATGATCATGTGACCAGTCTATTAATTGTGATGTTAAAATCTTCTATATCCCTACTAATTTTGGTCTGATTGATCTGTTGATTACTGAGAGACATTCTCCCACTGTGACTGTGGATTTACCAAATTTTCCTTGTAATTCTGTAAATTTTTTGCTTTACATATTTTGTGATTATGTTATTAGTTACGTATGAGTTTAGGACAATTAAGTGTTCACAGTTTCTGTTTCTTCTATCATCACATAGCACTCCTTTCTATCCCTAATAATACTTTTTGTCTTAAAGTCTGTTTTGTCTTATACTAATATAACCACAACAGCTCTCTCTTGATTAGTTTTTGCCTGGTATCTTTTCCCCATCCTATTCATTTCAACTTTTTTCTGCCTTTATGTTTTAGGAATGTCTCCTAAAATAGTCTAAAATAGTTACAGCTATATTTTTTAAAGTTTAATCTAAACAATCTATTAACTGGCAATGTTAGTCTACTTATATTTATTATAATTACTGATATATTTGGATTTATTCCTACCATCTTATTCACTTACCTCACACCTCTCTCCCTCTACTATACTCGATTACTCCCCCTTTAATCCTTCTATTGGTTTTGATGTTATACATTCCATTCATTGTCTTTTAGTAGTTACCCATACAATTTTTAACAATCATTCTTGATAACCAAATAAAAAGTTAATTACTATCTCTATCCTTCTCTCAAACCATATAAAAATCTTAGAATTCCAATCAGCCCTTCTCATCTTATTTTGTCTAGTCTTTTTGTTTTGTTTTGTTTTTCCTTCTTCTTCTCCCCAAAGCTCCCCAGTACATAGTTGTAAATTCTGGTTGTAGGTCCTTCTGGCTATGCTATGTGGGATGCTGCCTCAGCATGGCTTGATGAGCGGTGCCATGTCCACACCCAGGATCCCAACTGGTGAAACCCTGGGCCGCTGAAGCAGAGAACGCAAACTTAACCACTCGGCCACGGGGCCGGCCTCTAGTGTTTTTGTTTCACTTCATTTTGACGTCCCTAAATTAATCACTACTATTGTTGTCTTATATATTCAGGTTTATTTACAGGGTCAGCATTCCTTCTTTCATTTTATTCCTTTCTGGATTCAACTGGATTCAATTTCTTTCTACCTAAAGTACTTCCCTCAGTAATAAACTAACTCTCCCCTCTCCCATAAACATATATCTTTTTCTGTCTACACATATATAGACACATATGTATAATCTTTTATATTGATTTCTGAAGATACATTTTGCCCTCACTCTTGAATGACAATTAACTGAGACAATTATTTTCTCTCAGTCTTTTGAAGATACCACTGTCTTTCAGCTTTCATTACCGTTGTTGAAAGTTTACTGTACCCAATTTGCTGGCCAATACAAAGCCACTGAAGGTTTTTGGACAGAGAAGTGATATGATCAGAACTTAACTTTAAATCCTTATTCTGGTTGCATATCATAATAATACTACTGGAAAAGAGGAGAAATTAGAAAAAGCAAAGAGCACTTAGAAAGCTGTTACACTAGTCTATGCAAGAAGTGGTGATATGAACCTGGGTAGTAATCACAGGTGTGGAAAAGGAGAAAGAGATACACACGACTTTGGCCATAGAGAATTTATGAAACATAGGGATGAGAAAGATGAATCTAAAATTTCAAGCTAAGATAATAGGAAAATTATAGTATTTATTAACAGAAATATAGGAACCTTACCTAGTCAGCCTTAGGCTATATAATCCTGCACTTTTTAGCTCCATGAGAACAGAGACCACATTTAATTCATTCAACAACGTGTACACACTACCTAGCATAATACTTACCACGGAGTAGATACTCAAATATTTAGAAGTTAATAAATAAATGGGGTAGTCAGGAGAAGGAAGAAAGGAAAAGGAAACAGGAAAGTAACAATTCCTAAAGGTTTACAGAATTTTTCTAACTTCCCCATGATGTATGTATCGTAAGTTATCATAAGCCACATTTTACAGATAATAATAGAAATAGATTCAGGGATATTAAGGTATTAAGAAACTCACTCGAGGTAATAAGAGTTCATGAACGGCAGATACAGGATTCAAATCTGGATCTATCTCAATTCAACCCTTGGGCTCTTTCCGTTATAGACAGAGTATACACAGAGAATAGTTTGAAATAAGTGTACTCTAGGATATTGTCAATGCTGAAGGTGGGGTTCAGGAAAAGAATGCATTAAAATTCCACCTACCAGATTCCCTGTACTCTGTGGTTTATGTGATTGAATTTATCCACTGGCATCAACTACTCTAATGTCTTATAATACTTCATGTGTGGCTGTTATAAATTGTTAGTTCTCTTCAAAACTGCTATTTAACTTCACTAGTACATGCTTTATTTAACTATATTGTAAACTCTAATTACCTGACTATATTGTAAATTCTTAATATACAATCTATGTGTTATCCTATTTTATTCTAAGTTTCAAGATCAGGCTCAAGTTCCATTTTGTTTACTGCTTTATCCCTAACTTCTACCACAGAAACTTAGTTTATCTATTTAACAAACACCTAATGCACATCTCAAATTGTCAAGCACTCTCTGGGCATTGTGGATGGAGCAGAGAACAAACTAGACAAAGTTCCAGCTCTCATGGAGCTTACTTTCCAATGGGGGAAGACTGACTATAATCAAATAAATATACAGTATGTCAGGTAGTGAAAACGCAACACAAAAGAATAAAGGTAAGGATATAGAGAGCAACCAAGATTAGGGGCATTTTTTTTTTTATATTAGCTTTGGGGAAAAGGTCAGGGAACACCTCTCTTACCAGGTTATATTTGAGCAGTAAGGGAGGACATCACTTAGATATCTGGAAGAAGAGGAATCTAGCAGAGGACTGGTATGTTCGAAGGCCCTAAGGCAGAAGTGTGTATTTGGTGTGTGTGGAGGTGGAACAAGCAGGAGGGCTAGAGGTGGGAGACAAGGTGACGAGAAGACAGATTGTGTAGTACCATTTACGCCACAGTGAGGACTTTAACTATTATCATGAGTGACATGAGAAGCCATGGTGGGAGGGACGGGGGTTTATATTTTAGAAAGGTCATTTTGGCTGCTGGGTGGAGAGAACACTTTGTAGCAAAGCAAGGATAGAAACTGGGAGACTGTTTGGGAGGCTACTGCAATAATCCCAGCAAGAAATAACAGTGCCTTAGAGTAGGGTGGTAGGAAGAGTGGTGAGAGGTGGTGACTTCTTGAAATAGTTTTGAGGAAGAGCCAACAAGATTTGTGGGTAAATATGATGGATGGTCTGAGAGAAAAAGAAGGATTGAGAACAAATGCAAAGTTTTTGTCATGAGCAACTTGTAGAATAGAGTTTCATTTACTCAGACTGGAAAAACTGTAGAAGGAACAGGTTTTGGAGGATATCAAGAGTTCAGTTTTGGGTGATGTTGAAACGCTTGAAAGATATCCAACTGGCAATTAGAGATGAATCTGAAGTTCAGGACAGAGGACAGGGAGATAAACATTTGGGCTTCTTCAACATATAGATGACATGTAAAGCCATGGAACTACAAAAGCTCTCTTAAAAATTAAATTAAATAGAGATGAGGTTTGAGGACTGGACCTAAGGCACTCCAAAATCAGAAGTCAGAAAGATGAGAAGAAATCAGTAAAGAAGATGAGAAGGTGCAGATAGTAAGCCAGCAACAGAATCCAGAGAATGGTGTCTCTAAGGCCCCGAATGTTGGTGTTAGATCTTTCACATTGCCAGGTACAGTACCTTACACAGAGTAGGTATTCACGTAGGTAGGTGACTGATTTCAAAAGCAATACTTGGGGACACATGCAACTAATTCTATTTCTGCTCTTTGAAATTTTAAGGACGGGTCTAGTACAATACATATAAAGCTTTAGGTATAATCACCTTCATCTAAATCCTAATGAGAATTTATTAAAAGATACATCAGTCCAAAGAATAAACTGAATTTCTATAAGAATCTTCAAAAGTGAGTAAAAAAAAGAAAAATTTGAAAACACAATGTTAAAAAGTCCTACATTCACACAGGACATAAGGGAGAAACAACCTGTGCTCACATTCCAACAGCTGGACTCCCACACAAATTTATGTCAACTGCATCTGTATTTCACAATGTTTACTGAAATTATTTATGCTTAGAATTTCAAATTCTAGGAGAACCAAAAAAATATGAATTGTCCCAGCTGACTCCTGCTCACAAAATAAATAACCTAGAGCTGATCATATATTTTCTGATAAAGCTTGTACAATCTCATACAATTAAAGTTGGCATCTAATTTCTATGGCACTATTCTGCATATTAATTTCTGAACACATTATAATCAAATTATTTTAAATTATGAGCAGAAAGAATTCATAATAGGGAGTATCTGTGCTTGTCTAGTGATTGTGAGGTAGGATACAACTTAAGAATGGAGGGACTGACCTATGATTTGACTGTAAATATTTCATATTTCAGCATAACTGATAATATGTTATAAATGTTCATTTGTTAGCAAAATGGTCATCAAAATGAGTAGCGAAACATCTTTTCTATTTTTTTGCTTCTTGGAGCAAGAATTTCAAGATTAACTGCATGGATGATAACTTTTAATCACAACGGCAAACAAGAACATTGAAATGACAGTATTGCCACTGTCCTGTAAAGAGGGCAGGGTGATTCTTTCACACACCATGTGGAATAAACACCATTGACTTAAGTTCTACTTCTAACATAACATACTTCAGAGAAGGTTAGTGAAAAGAAGGACACAAGTACTCTGTGAATTATTTATAGAGTGCTATCAATTGTTGAAAAATTGTCCAAATGGAGGGGAAACCTAAGAAAATAATCCAGTCACTAAAACAGTGAAAGCAATAGTTAGAATTCGGCTTAAGAAATAACCAGCAATTAGAAAGGATGGTATTTTTCTAGGTAAGCAGAAAAAAATATGATGTTTATTTATTTGCTCCTTGGGTCTCTTAGAGGAAAAGTAGGAGGCAAGCAAGACGGTCAGCAAAGAGTATTTTAAAATAAGTAAGTTACAAATGCATTGTTATGAGCTCACTAGAGACATAGATAGTAATGGCTCTCTTAAATGATAAAATCGGGTTCTCTGTTTTTCAGGCAAAGATTTCACAGCTTGTGGGGTATCCTAGATTCTCTGCTTCTCTGATCTTTGAATGCCATAGAGATTTCCAAGATGTCCATTGGAAACAGGCAGAGGAAAGGAGACAAAGTGACCTCTCAGATCTGATTCATTATGACAAAAAGTTTGATTGGGAGGAGACAAACCATTGCCTAAAATGAGATTTCTGATTAGTTGTCCATTTTAATTATCTATGCAACTCTTAATTCTCATTAGCATAGAAAGTTAAGAGTTGGCCATATTCAGATTTAATTACTAAATGTACTGCCTTATCAAGAAAATATGGTATCCATTAAAGCAAATATGAAGTAAGATCATTGGTTCTCATACTTACAGATGCTGTTTCCTTGCTCTTTATATGACATTTTATTTATTGACCAAAACAAAGTAACTCTGATTTTATATAAATTTAGAATAACAAATGGAAGTCTTTCTCCAACTTAGAAGTTTTTCCATCTCAGAGACTTTACAGCCCTGGCACAAAAGAGAACTACAGCAAAAAGAAAGAAGATGATGGAAATCAAAGGGCTAAATGCTCCACTAGGAGACACCCAGCATGAGGTGATACACTTTCAGTCTCCTATTTAAAATAAGGAACCTGAGAGTTGACTGTATTACATTATACCAAAAGATTATAAGTCTGAACAATTCTGAAGACAATACCAAACAAACAGAATACTTTTTTGCCTTATAAAAGGAAAGGGCATAAATGCATGTGAGTATATACATACATATACAAACGAAACAAAAATCTTTTATCTTGTGAGATTAATTTTTTTAAATCCTGGATGTCATCTTTTAATGCAACGACATGGTTTCAGTAACCAAATATAAAGTAGCTGTGGTTCAGTTAATGAAAATTTTGTTTCATTGCTTGATCTTTTTAGAGATTTGTTCTCTTGGTAGGTTTCTTTGGGGGTGGATTTTACCAATATGCCACATAGTACTAAAATAGCCATCCACAGAAAAAATTCAAATAGTTTCAGGGGAATCAACACTGACAGTTGTTGCCTTCCATAAGAGATAAACACATTAGCCAGGCTCTAGCTGTTAAAATAGGAAATCCAAAGTAAACAGCAGTTGTAAAAGGAAGCTTTTACGTAAACTGTACTAGTTCAAATAGCAGTCTATGCCAACCTTCCTTCTGCCTAAAAAGCCATTACAGATGCTTGGCTACTGATTGCAAAATAATCTGTAGTTAAGCAACAGGGCTCCCCAGAATGTTTAAGTGTCAAATCAAACATGTTATTAAGTTACAGATACTAACAACTCTTTCAAGATGCTGATCATACACATCAGGCTCACAAATCAAACCTAACGTACGATATGGGAAACTTGGTAGGTTTAGAAAGAGTTCCAACTAGAGAAAAGCTACTGTAACCCTACATTTTATCATTTTGTCTTCTTCTTTACTATGGTTATATACTCCTTTTTACTCCCACATCTGCCTCAAAGTCAATGTGGTCATCACGGCCTCCATATTTCTTCCCTAAGTTGATGCGCCCTAGTTCGAGACTTTAATATTCCCACATCAACTAGAGTAATGTCTTTTAATATATGACCTAAATACCTTTGAGATCAAGGAAGCTACAGTCATAGTGATCTCTTCTTCAAAGGTTCTGAAACAACGTAATGGGCAAAACAGAGAGGCAAGAGATATAAAGCCTAATGATGAGAATGAAGGAGAGAAATGGGGTAGTCAGGCAATACATGTGGGGCAAAATAAGAATACCCTGAGGAGTAACTAGCTAGGAAACTTTTCTCCTGAAATACCTTGATCACAATGTAATCTCTGTTCACAGTTTCTTGGTAGAAAACTAACAATAAATCACTTTCCAAAATCAGATCCAAAAATGGCTGTTTAGAAAACCTCCTTCTAGTAGTAATTAATATTCTATTGTGTTTTATAGTTTATAAAATACTTCATAGAGAGAGAAGCTATTTTATTTGCACAAAAATTTATGAGGTAGATTTTCTTATTATCGCCACTTTACAGATAAGGAACCCAAGCTTGGAGAGGCTAACAACTGCTTCAAGATTCTTATCTGATAAGCGCTGGAGTGAGATGTGGACTCGAGTCCTCTGAAGCCAAATACAATGCATGTCCCAATAAGCCTGTGTGAACATAAACTGGCTGCTTCTAGATGCTCTAATTCCAGTTGTCTTCAAGGTTCTCTGGATATGGTCAGTGTTGATTTTTAAAAAGCAATAGGGAAAATCGATTGAATGACTCACTTTTCAGAGTTGCATTAACTTTTTCAGGCCACTGGGGTGCAATTTACTAAATTACCTCTCCTAGAACACTAAACAGTACCCTAGTGGGTCAAAGAGTAAATGCACCTCTGAAAAGTGAGCCGTTTATTCCCTTCTTCCCCATAGTAACAGATGTAATATGTCCCCTATGACAGAAATATTAACCCATTTCCATTGAAAACTCAAGAAACTGTCCCACACTACAGAAAACAGGGACGCTTCCCTGGGAAAAAAAAAAAAAAAGCAAAAATCTCTCTCTTTTATAACCCTGCCCACAATCCTGTTGAAAAGTCAACATACATTTCTATGAAAATACTTATTTTTCATTCATTGGAGACTGATTTTAATCAAGACCTCAAAATAGAATAAAAAATATAAATTCAGAGCTGATGTTTTTCAGGGGGGAGATGCATAGGCTATCACGATGGCTAGTTTCATCCTGTACTGCAGTATTTAAAAAATAAGCTCAACCACTCATCTTGCTTATGAAATAAGATATATATCACAAACAGCTATTCTTTCAGGTATCTCACTACACTCTGGTTATCCCTTTGTCTGAAAAAAAAATTCCTTGGCTAGAAGGTAAGTATATTATTATGTCTAATCTCTATAAAGGCAAAAGCCTCTGAAGACATGTTTGAGTTGCCTTAGGAATAGCTATTGAGTGGTTTAACACTTGCAAGATACTTAACAATGCCAAACTAAGTTTTCAGCACTGTTAGTCCCTTACTCTGCTGGAAGACAGCTATGCAATGAAAATAAGACAACTTTAATTTAAGAATCATCCAGCCTCTAATTAAACTGCCATAGGCAGCTGGTTGGATAAGTTTTAATCAGTTTCAATCACCTATTGATTGGTATACTGAAGCCTAAAAAATTAAAAGTAAAAGATGATTGGGGAATTGTCCCATCTCAGAACAACAGTAGACGCCTCTGTAAATAACTCCTCTTTTAACCATCAGCTAAATGAACACTTCAATACTGCAGTACAAAGTCTTTGCAAAATTACTTTAACTAACAAGCAGAAATTTATCAGCTTCAGCCAAAATCAATGCTGAAATCAATTTGAACACTGGTTGTGTCTAAAGGGGCTCATTGGCAATTTAGGGAAATTACACCATGTAAATGCCTGTGCTTTAATTGAACAGTTTCATCAACTAGGCTGTGATTGCTGTCCATTCATTTATTTACTTTCACTGCAGCTACCATTCTGCGAAGGAATGGCTTTTGTCAGATGAGAGAGAGGCACTTTATCTTCATTTTGTGCACTTTTGTGCATAACAGACTTCATGAAACAGGTGTATCATGACTAGGGTCAAAACAAACCAAGAGGGACTATTTCGTTAACAGAAAACTGAACAACAGTTAAACTACCAAGATACCTCCCGCCATCCGGGGACAGTCGTCTTTAAACCCCAAAGCAAGAAGGCATTTGAGTGACTTTCCTGCACACGGCACTGTGCCTCTAAGTTGAGGGGCTACGTTTTGGACAACAGAAGGAAAGTGTCTGGATTCTAAACACAATTCCACCACGTCGTTTTTGAGCTGTCTTTAGTGACTTCCAAAAATATATAAACTGTATTTGAACATTCTCTTCAAAAATTATGCAACATTCTGTTTTTAGAGTCATCTGAGATTAGGCAAGAGAAGGTGCTATTCTCCAATCCGGATATTCACGAGATGGAATTAATGACGTCACATATATTTTTAAAGTAAGATTAACGGGAGGAGAGAGAAAGAGGGGTTTGTGTGGAAGGCGGATAACTAACTTCCTTATAAAGATCAGCAGCCAAAAACACCAACAAGATTTCAAAGATGATTTAAACACACACAAATACACTCACAAAATCACGGGTAATGAAAAAACCCAAAGATATCATTTCTGAAGAATCAAATGCTGAAGTGACTGAAGTTTGGAGATCAGCATTAATGTTTTTGACACTGGATTAATGAGTTACTTCAAAGATTACAAGCTTCAGAGAAGGAAGGAAGAAGGAAGACAGCTGTTTGTTCATATGGGTCACCTGTAGGATATGTGTGCCTGATGCAAAAAAATAAAAATAAAAAGTACAACTGTAGTATATTTGCTAGAAAATGCCAGCAGAAATTCTTAGGCTTGCACATAATCTGCTTGCCTTAGCTCCTTATAGAACCAAAATGTAATTATTTACTAGGACAGGCACTGGGAAGGGACTAAGAAATAAGAAAGCATGAGTTTCAGTGGTCCTACTCATGTCTTGTTTTGAATCCTCAAGGAAATTCCTTAATTTCTCTGTTTCAGTTTCCTCATAGGTCAAATGAGGATGGTGACATCTACTCTACCCAGCTCCTTCCACTGCTGCTGGGGGATAACCCCGGGCATGTGACTGTGGCCCAGTTTGGAACGGAAATGCAGCCACTGTGATTCTGAGCACCTCTTACGTTTGGGTACGCGTAGGCATGGCCTTGGAACACTTTACTTGGGCTTCCTGGGAAGCAGGGAAACTTGCCATCTGCCCTTTCAGTCAGCTATCCCAGTGGTTATATTCTGCAACACTAAGAATCACCTTCAAAAAAGTTAAAAGGAACAAGAAATAAATAACGTACAGAAACTTAACTTAGTACGTGTGTTTGCGGTAAAAGTTCATTCTGTAATTTTATCCCATGTATTGTTTTCTCTATCACTATAAAGTTTTGTTGGCTATGCATTTTGTTGTTGAGACAATGTAAAAATAGATTTTATTCATAGTTTTTAGATAACTTTTCTGAAAACTTAATTATGGTTTAATCAGAGCTTTATGTTTATTGACTATATTGTTAGACTTTGCTGCTACAGTTAGCAGTTGTATCAGAATCAGTATGTTTGAGAACCTTACACAATACATATTTTCCAAATATACTAAGCTTGTTAAAATGCTATATTGATTGTGCCCTAAAGCAAGTTCTAATTTTATCTGAACATTTTCATTTCATTATTTGGACTGACAAAACAAAAACCATGAATTCTGCTTTTAGCAATAATTCTGTACATTCTTTTCTTCTTTTGTAATACTAACAAGGAAAAGTACGTAAATTTTAGAGTCAAGTGGATAACATGATACAATCTCACATTTAAAAATCAAATTAATATTTAAAAAAATTTTATGATTAATATCCACAGCCTAAGTCTCTATTGCCATTCCCCCTCTAATTTAGTAATCTGTTCTTCCGATTCAGCATCAGTGCACAAATCAGAACCTAAACATATTTCACTCCAGTAAGGCAGCAATTTAACAGAAACATGGTCTCTTATATCAAAGTACCAAACAACAGAGTACTGAAAAAAACTGTGGCAGAAAGTTATACACAGTAAATGCCTTTTGGACTTTCCAGTGAATTATTTCCCAAAAAAGCAATTTAAGTAAATACCCTAGATGCTATGGTATACAAATATTTGCTTGTGCTATATGCCAACCAAGAGACTACAATTTTCTAGCACATCAGATACTGTAAAATAGCTAAAAAAAAAAAAAAATTAATGTGTCTTATAAATCAAGAAATGCACCAACTCCACTAGTATAACCATGCAATTAATCTAGGGATTCAATTATTAAATTCTAAGTTTTTGATACGTAAAAAGACCCAAAGGATAGACCAAATAACAAGTTACGTTGCAATAATTCTGTCAGCCAAGGAATGGTTGTTCTAACATCTACTAAAAAACCTCTAAAATTAACTAGAGATGGCACATCACTTTCAAGATTATATATTAATTTACATCTCACATTAAAAAACAATTCAGGTGAAAATTAGGAAACATAAGAGAGAGTATGGCAAACAGAAAAACCCTGGCTTGAGAGGCAGTCCCAAGTGCTGATCTAGGTATCAGAAGACCTGAGTTCTAGTCTTTTGCCCCCCAGCTTTACTAAGGCACAAACGACAAATAAAAACTGTATACATTTAAGGTGTACCGGTCGATGTTTGACACTGAGTTCTAGTCTTGATTTGATCTTGGGCATACCACCTAACCCTTCCAAGCTTTACCTTTCTCACTGTAAAAAGGGGGTAACCATACTGACTATGCCTTCTTAGCAAGGACTTAGCAAGGTCTAAAAGATCCAGATGAGGCCCCTGCCCCTCTCTCTGCTCTCCCGAGCTCATTAACTACTCCAGCCACACTGGCCTAGCCACAACACGTTCACATCCATCTTAGGGTTTTGCCAAGAGTGGTTCTTCTGCCTTGAAGGTTCTTCTCCTACATTTTCCCATGGCTGGCTCCTTCCTGTCCCCTCAGGTCTCAGCTCAGAAAGCAGCTCCTCAGATAAGCCTTGCTGAGCACCTATTTTACAATCTTTACAGCACTTGCAAGGTCTACATCATTGTACTTCAGTATTCATTTCCTCGACTACTGTCTGTCTGCTCCACTGGTGTGAGTCCAGGAACACAGAGAACTCATCTGTCTTGTGCACTACTGGATCGCACATGCTTAGAACAGTCCTTGGCACAGAGTGACAGTTGGTATTTGTTCAATGAATAAATGAATGTATGATAACACAAAATTTAAAAGAATAAAACCAAGCAACACCTGCTATAAGATTTTTATGGTGGCTGAATGCTGAATTTAGTTCTGGAGCTTTAGACTGGAGAGTAACCTCTGTGGTCATCTCATGTCCAGGTCTAAGTGGGAGTTCCTTCCTCAGCGGTTCTGAACAACAGCCATGTCGTTCTGCCTAAGGAAGGACAGTTCACATCTCCTAGAGAGGCACACAAACGGACACCACTTTGTGTCCATCCTTAGGTGGAAAAGAATCTGCCTCTGCAGGTTAATTCTTGAAACAATAAAGGTAAAGCGCAGGGCTGGGCCCTGTGAGGATGCCCAGCCAGACTACCCGGACACGACCCTCCTCCAGGGAGGACAGTCCACTTGGAAGAACAGCAGGAAGAACACATCTCCCACTCTAACAAAGACAGGCTGTCACAGAGACATTCACGACAAGCAATTTGAGGCTAGCCTTTAGAACACAAAGCAAACCTGTTCCTCTGTCTACAGGAATGCCTCTCAGACTTTTTCTAAGACAGCTATCTCAGAGCCCCTTAATTTTCTCTTCTTCAGATAAAAGTCAACTCCTTGACCACTTCTCACCTCAAATACCATTCCTCCCTGAGGCCTTTCCTGGTTCTTGCTGAGGAAAGAGCTAAAAGTCATCTCTCCTTCTTCTGTCCCCGAGACCTGTGTACCACACAGACAGACACTTGCCATAGATGGTGAGATCCCGTACTTACCTGTGGACAGAGCTTCTCCATCCCTCTGGACACAGGTCTGATGAGAGCTGGGCTGTCCCCAACAGTCACACAGTGCCCTCCACAAAGCACACGCTCAGAACATGACTGTTCCACAAATGAATGAAGGATTGGACAGGCACAATTCCCAGACCCCTTATTATTCTCTCCATGTTCCTCTGTGTGGTCTCTAAACTATCCGCACTTCTCTGTACACTCAGTATCCAGAACTAGACACACGAATCCAAAAGTGGCATACTGCAAGATGAAGTCAAACCGGGATATTATACCCTCCTAAGAAAGCCAGAGAATAGATTTCTAATGGAAACTAGATCTCTTCCACTCTATAAAAACAGAAGTGTGTTAATGTTTATCTGTTCATAACCACTTCTGCTGGGGACTCTAAATTTCTTTATAAAGAAAGCATTTTTATTAAAATATCACAAAGAAGTCTTGCCACTTCATAGCTATTTTTCCCTGAAAGGAGATGGTGTTGAAATAGTTAGATTCAGCAAATTCTTACTTGAAATATTACCATAATGTATTGATTTTTACCAGACTCAATTGACTGAAAAGTTGTTTGTATAGCAATATTGGCCAAACCAATATACTAGAACAATTTTGTTACCCATAGTAATCAAGTGCATTTCTGAAGTATAATTATACTGTCATAAAAATAAAGCCAAGATACCCTTTTCCAAGCAATAAAACAATAGGGGCTATAAAATAGGAAGAAGAAAAGGCTAAATAAATGAGATTTTTTTAAATGAAATTTAGTGTCTTTCAAAAACACCACTGCCTCCTCTTCCTTCCCTTAAGCCAAGGTTAGCAGAAAATGATCAATACTTCAATCTCAATAAACTATTTCAATAATAGTTAATTCGGCTGGAAACAGAGTCTGAAAATCTGTGCTCAGCAACCTGTGACATCCTGTCATGTTGGCTGGATGCCAATAATCCATCATTGCCATAATGGATATGAGCATGTGTGAAGTTATAGGAACGTGGAGGGAGGAAGCAAAGGTGGGAAAGGTGTAGAGAACCACGAGCTCAGGTTCATTCTTTAGATTCTAATCAATACAATACACATTATTGTATGAAACAAACCTACAGTGGTGAATGCTGAGAGGTGCAGAGAGGAAAACATACATAATTAATTTTATTTGACAAATGCTTATTGATTTTCTGAAAATATTAATATCCTTGCTTGTCACATGATACTATAATGCAATCCGGCCATATACAAGTATTTAATTTTACATTAAGATGATGTCTTGTTTGCTGGTTTAAAATATGATCTTGGCTGCAAGGAAAAGGCTCTTCATTTGATTGGAAATTTAAAGTTAAAATAAATCAAACAATCACCCTAGCTCTTGGGTCAATATCAAACCCATTTAAAAACTACTCTTAATTTACAAGATGCACTTCATGGGAAAAACATAAAGTAGTGGGATCACTGAGGCAGTCAGGAGAGCTGGGGTCAGACCTACTGCTGTTTTCGTTTCGTACCTTTGGATTGGCTGGTGAAAGAGGATGAGAGAGTTTTCTGGGTACTATGTGATTCCCAATATTTTCATCAAGGACTCTTTTTATTACGTTTTCCCCTCAGGGATCCCATGTTTTGAAATATTTTGTTTACTACACAGCACTTAGATAATTCATGTATTTTCTCATTTTATATAACTGACCACCAGAGCTTCTAATTTTCATGAAATAAATTATGTAACTATAACGAGTTGACATAACTCCAGCTCCAAAACACAAATGTAATGTTTTAGTCGGCCCATACAGTTGGCCATATCAGAAGGGCAGAATACAACTTAATAGTTCACGTGATCTCAGTTCCATCTCCAAGGACTATGATCACGCTACTGCCCAACAAATATCCCATAAAACAGGTAAGACAACAGAAAGGAGAAGAGACCAACACCTCTTCTAATTGCCTCTAGCTGTGGCCAAATTAATTCTTAAATAATGCCATATACCAAATCTTCAAAACACCATGTAGGCAGCATATATGCTACCCATCATGCCGCTGAGAAAATCCTACCCCAAATCCAGATTAGACCCTTAACTGTATTGTAGGAAGCAGCCGGAAGTAGAAAATTCACTACTGTTTTCAAACACCTAGAGACTAGAATACATGGCCCAAAAGCTGACAACTTGAGTCTTAGACTGAATAATCTGCATTAAGGAAAAAAATAATATAAAAGATGATCCTTAAGTGCTTGTTGGCTAACTAACTTAGCACAACTTATGTCCTAAGAGTTAAATATTACTCCATTTCTGGACTCAAAGCTTAAGTGACTCCATTAAACAATGAATTGAGGGAGCAAAAACCTGAGTGACTGGCCTTCATTACCACAGAATGTTTCCAAAGTAACTGGGCATGTTTAATTATGTTCATTTAATGTGACATACCATCCAAGAAGAGGACAGTACCTAGTAGGTTGGGTTAATGGACATTATAAGTACTCAAAGTTTTAACATTTGAAAGAAAATTAATCATTCAAATATATGCCCTTAGTTTACAAATCTCTGTTTTTCTAGGTGAATGTTCTAAAGCAATTTATGCAGCCTCTAAACTACACAGGCTCTAAAACTGCCTACTTATGGGGAAGGTCCAATTAAAGGGCCCAACTAACCCTACTAAAACCTGCTTGAAAAAAACCTCCACTTGCCTCATTCTCTATGTTTAGAACTGTGCTGAGTACACTAGAAAATACAAGGAAACACAAAGGACTCTGCTTGACCTTGAGAAACAACACTGCCTGGGGGAAAAACAGTGAAAAGAAGAGACGCTGGGTGGAGTTCTGGCTTTGCCACTGAATGTGGCCACATGAATGTGAGCCCTAGCTTTTTCCAGTGGTAAAATGGGCTGAACAGTATACCAGCTGTCCTATAGCAATTTGAAAATAAATTACGATAAAAGAGAAAATACTTTGAAACTCAAAAAAAAAAATCTTAATATGTAAGACACAATAATAAATCATATTCACAGGACAACTAGAGAACAGAAGGGAACCTAGAAGTATACTGTGTATCATAATATAACGCAGAATTTCTCAAAGTTAATTCACACAACTCTAATTCTGTGAGATGTTTATAAATGTTCCTCAAAAAAAAAAGAATCCATGGCCAAGTAGCATAGGAAGCACAGGGCTTAATGATTTTTCTATTATTAGTACTACCATTTCCATTAGGTAACTTTCAGTAACAGTCAGTCACAGTGCTAAGGATTTTTCTATGGAACATGTCATTTAACCTTGCAACAACTTTATAGATATTATTATTATCCCTGTTTTACAAAAGGCGAAACTGAGGCAGAAGACATTATATAACTTTCCAAAGATCATACAGCTAGTGAGTGGCAGATGGAGGATTCAAACTCTGAGCCCCAAACTTAACCACAATGAATGCTGTTCTTTACTTTCACAAAGTTTTTGAAATTAACTGTGAATCTCTCAGAGGGGAATAGAACATGTGTCTTTCCTGAATTTATTTTTTTAGAGCAACTTGTAGCACTTTGGGAAATGGAACAATAATGAAAGTGCATTCATTCCCTTTTCCTAAATTGTTATTCTTCCTAGACTTGGGCTATACTTTAGTCTAAGGTATTTCCTTTGTGATCCCTTTCACCCAAATTTGTAATCCAAGAAATACCAACTTAAAATTACCTGTCTAGATCACTATCACAATACAGGGAATAGCTCAACGGGGGATTACACACAGAGCCTACATTTGGTTTAAATGTCTGGGCCCAGAATTTCATATTGTATAACCAGGCAGAACATCTAAACTTAAAGGATGACAATGGGATCAACCATTAAATAATATATACTGCAGTTACACGTGATATCATATCCCTTGAAATTCACAACATCCCATCAAGTAGAGCAGATAAGACTGAAATATTAAACTTTTGTTTTGCATTTATTAGCTTTATTATACTTTATAAGAAAAAAATTAAATAGGCCCATTAGGCAGTTTTGTTACCAATGAGTGGATTTTCCAATATTTTCTTCATCTAGTTTATGTAGCATAGCCTGTAATGTAATCATTTTGTTTGAAAAATCACAATTTTTATAGTCAACACCATTAAGGTAAACTTAGTGTAGGAGAAAGTCACTCATAACACATCAAACACTTAGTTTTATAGAGACTTCAGTAAAGTGGATTTTCATTTCTTGACGATCATACCATTTTTTTGTGAGGAACTAAAAGCCACAGATATAAGAACAACACAAACTGAAGCCCAGGCAGAAATGAAGGCAATGACAAGCGGTTAAGCAATTCGGTATCTTCATGTTCTGTGCCCTTAAGAATCACCTAGGCAATAAGACAAATGAAATTTCTTCTTTTTAAAAGAAATCTACTATATAAAATAAACTACTAAAATGATCATGATACTGCCACTCACCCTCCATAACAACCACTGGCAAAAACATAATCAATCTTACAAAACACACATTCAGCATTGGCAATGGTGACTAAACAAACTCTCGGAATAAGTTGCTAATGTCACCACAGCATTCTAGCAAATTAAAGAACTTGTGCTAAGGATGTGCGGGAGGATGTTCCCTTGGATATTCCAGTCGTAGAAGTCCAAGCCATGCTTCTTAGCTAAAAACATTAACTTGGCAAATGGGGAGTTTAATGGGTACAGAGTTTCAGATGTGCAAGATGAAAAGAGATCTGCAAATGGAGGGTGTCAATAGCTGCACCACGACGTGAACGTACTTTATGCCACTGAATTCCAGACTAAAAATTGGCTGAGATGGTAAATTTTATGTTATGTATATTTTACCACGATTAATGATAATAACCCCGTGGCCGAGTGGTTAAGTTTGCGCACTCCACTGCAGGCAGCCCAGTGTTTCATTGGTTCGAATCCTGGGCGCGGACATGGCACTGCTCATCAAACCACGCTGAAGCAGTATCCCACATACCACAACTAGAAGGACCCACAATGAAGAATATACAACTATGTACCGGGGGGCTTTGGGGAGAAAAAGGAAAAAATAAAATCTTAAAAAAAAATAATAATAATAACTAAAAAAGCAACACTAACATAATTTTATGCTGTAATTTTTCCTTACTGGAGGGGCATGTTACTTCCACTCCTCTGTATTCTCCCTCCTTTTTTTAAAATAAACATTTTTTAAGGTAAAAGATTAGAATTTTAACATCTAGGATATTATTTCTAATAAAAATTATCTGCTGGGGTTTGGTGGTCTTACGTTTTCTTTCTTCTAGAATAAACCAAGACAGTAAATTCACAACAGGCCTTCAATCAAAAAATACAAATATGCTTGAAAGTTAAACATTTGGTGAAATGGCACAAATAAGAAGTAGGTTAGGAGTCTGAAGAAATATGTTTGCATCCCATTTGAAGCCAATAAAAGGAATCCAAAGAGCTGCTAGAAATCTTTCCTATTTTATTATATCTGGCTATCTGCATAAAAGCATTAAGAGAGGGGGCTGGCCTGATGGAATAGTGGTTAAGTTTGCACACTCCATTTTGGCAGCCCAGACCCCATGGGGACCCACACACTGCCCATGAAGCTATGTTGTAGAAGTGTCCCACATACAAAATAGAGGAAGATTGACATGGATGTTGGCTCAGGGACAATCTTCCTCAACCAAAAAAAAGAAGATCGGCAACAGATGTTAGCTCAGGGCAAATCTTCCTCACCAAAAAAAAAAAAAAAAGCATTAAGAGGAAGAAAGGTTGAGGCTTTGAAAACTGCTCCCTCCAGGGAACTCAAGAGAAGCAAATCAGAGTATACATGCTCCTTTTTCTTTCCTTTGTAAGGGTATCTGAACCCAAGAACCTTAAGAACAGGGTAAAAATTCAAGTTAGGTACGAGTAAGGAGGAGAAGACTAGGATGAAGAGATGCTATTTATGCACTCCTGGGGGCTGCATGGGAAGGAATGTTGGTAGGACCTAGGGAATGACAACAGCAGCCTCAAAGTCATTAGACACATTAGACATCAAACATTTTAAGGGTAAGACCCAAGGACTGTGCAAGAAATACGTTATTATTTAATTCTCTGAATTAGCGCAGTGGAAGCACTCAACTTTCAGACGAGCTATTCACAATAATCAGTCATCTGTAGAAAGAAATAATCCAAATATGTAAACACAAGTTCTTAAAGGACCACATTCAGGAGAAAGGACTCACACCCTGGTTCTGCCCTGGGTAGGGCACTGATCAGATGAGCCTGAAGGAGCTTCCAACCCTGAGAAATCTAATTCTATGCCAAGGCTGCATCTATGTGTGGAGGATGCTCTGCGATTTTAGGATATGACCCTTCACGGTCATAGGGCAATAGGGCAATTTTTACCTGTATTCATGTGGTTAGTAAGAACTTAAAATCCTAAGAACATTAGTAACTAATTAGAAAATAAATTATTTTACAACTTTGAAAATACATATTGATATCAATGTTAAAATATCTAAGGTAAAAACACAATCATAATGTGATGCAGGGTTAGCGTATATATGGAAAACAGCTCTCTGAGGAAAAGCTTTATTATTCCCTCAGGGCTTTCTTACAGAGTATAGATTTTTTAATTCCTAGTAGAATATTTTTCATACACCACTGCAGACTATTAAGTACTAGATATTACATTATGTAGTTTAAACTTTGCATGACTCCATGAGAAAGACTTCCCTGTCGAGAGAACTATTTTTTACGGTTAGCATTTTTTAATATGAAAATGAACACTCCTTTAGGGTAAGATCACTGCAACTGGAATTTGGGAGAATCTTATAACTTAACATATTCATCAATGTGTAGACATTCTCTCAGGGGAGTCGGGTGAAGAGAGAAGGAAATACAACAGGATGAAGGCTTTTTAATAACTTAGAGTGTTGACACAGGGCAAAGCAATGGTATTTATCAGGTTTGTCTTTCAGTGGGCATAGCTGTAAACAGGCAGGGGACTAGCATAGGGTGCTGGCAAGTTAAAAAAATAATAATGGTGTTAAAGGGCAAAGGAAAAAAATGCATTAAACTTCAGGCCAGTTAAAGGTACACTTGCTAATGGTGGACTATTAACTGCTCACCCAGGAGAGATGCAGACTCAAAAATATTAAAAAGGCAATATAAATGCACTTTTCCAAGCAATTCCTGAGAAAATAGATGCCTTGCAGAATTTTGGAATCAAAAGTGGAAATAAAATCTAAGTGTTTGTGGTCATTTAAAAATCTCTGCCAAAAAGAAGTTCGATACCCACATTTGGCAAAAGTGGATAGAAAGTTTAAACAAAATTGACTACTCACTTGTAGACTGTGCCTCCGTTGCCATGACCAAGAGTGTCTCGATACCGTATGTCTTGTTCATTCATCTCCACAAGAAAGAAAGAAAAACAAAAAGGGTGTCATGCTGTGGATGGAAATGTCAAGGAAAAGCAACTCTGGGCCATAAACAACAAGCAGGCTGGGTCATTTCAAGTTCAGCTGCAAGAACGAGAAGATCAATACAACATTTGCTGTCCAATTTATAAAAGACGATACCAAGGGACAAAGTGATGGAAAGTTTAATGACAATTTGTTTGCCTGGGTCATTTCATTAAAGTTTGATAAAAGGTGTCAAAATGGAATGATATAACATAGCTCAAAAGGGTCAGGTCATAGATACCGATAAGAACACAGTCTCTAGTACTACACATAACCAAAGCCAAACAGCACTGCACATAACCAAAGCCAAATTTGGAGAGACAAGACACACAGACACATACCCAGTAATCTAACCATGATCTGTAAATAAATCAGCCCCCGAAAACTCCTCAGGTGACCCTACAATTAACATTAAACAAACTAACTGAATGATGTTAATGATCTTCCTAGAGTGGATATAGCTTTTCTTTGGAAATGATAAATTAGTATACATCAATAACTGGGTAGAAATTATATTATGCTGATGGAAAAGTGCCAAATCAATGTACCTTAAAATGCACATATAGTCAAATATCATAATACATAAAGGGAAAACATAACCATGTGATTCTTATAAAGTCATTTTCATAATTTAATATATAAAACAGCATACACGTTTTCCCAGGTTCTATAAAACTGTTATACCACAAATACTAGTCTCATTTGTATTGTGAATAGTTGTGAATTATTTTAGCACCCACAAAATAATGTTTTAAGAGTTTTAAGAACTCCCTAAATAATTATTTATCAAATGACTTGAAGACTACTCAGATTATATTTGATGCATTCACTAATTTTCTACATACTGGTCCAGTTGCTTAAAAATTAACTGCCAACTTTATTCACTAAGTGGATTCAATAAAGGCGTTATTTTCCATACAGCTAAAGCTTAGGAAAAGCCATACTAAGCCCTGAAAAAAACAATCAATTTCCAGGGAATTGCACTGCCTTGCATGGGCAGAAAATGGATGGAGTTTTTAATTCAATATCACCTGGAAAAAAAATAGTCTGCTTTCAGACCATTATAATACAGCTTTAAATATTTTGCTCTACTCCAAACTTCCACCGATTGAATAAAGCAAGCCTTCATCTATCAAGGGAAATATTTTTCTTCTATACATTTCTGAGGTTGAAGCTTCAGAGAGCTGTGATAATTAGGAGTATAGTACAGGTAACAGAAACAGCTTCCTTTCCAAGCCGTTTTGCCAATCCCTAAAAGAATATTGACAGATTAATGTGTAAAGGCCAATCCAGCACCCAATTTAATTATAGTACAACCTGACTGATGCAATTTACAATCAGCTAATTACTATATTTAGGGTCAGTAGAGAAATGACAGACAAGTCAAAAATTGGCAACTATTTTCCTATTTGAGCAAAATTCTGTTCTTTGCTACGTTTATATTACTAATATAGAAAAAACCATCAAACACATTTTCATTTGTATAAAAGGTGTGGCATGAATAAAAGAAAAAAACCGCATTATTCTGGACAAATGATAAACTTTAAAACAGCATGAAGAAAAGTGGCACATAAAGTAACTTGAAATGCTAAACTAGCAGAGTTGCTATTGGGTTTACTTTGATCTATGGGTATGAAGGAAACAAACACAAATAGTGCTATCTATTTGTGGGTACAAACAGGCTAATTCCTCTAAAACATTTCTCTAGCTAATCTAAACATGACTCTAACAACCTAATTCATGCCATTAACTTGCCTAACAAGCTGCACCCTCATCATGGCTTGAAGCAAATTTCTAGGAGAGAGAAATTTCACTCACTCGAGTCCACAAATTCTGAATTAGTGGCCCTGGGAATTACAGGTAAGCAGGATGTAGGGAGGGGGCATATAGGACCCAGGCTCTGATGGGGCCACCATCTGCAGTCACATCCCCTCCACCTGCACTACTCGATCACGGCCTTCCAGGTAAAAAGATCAGTAGTTTCCTCTTAGAAAAATACACACATCAAGACACTGATATCATACATTGCAATAATACCCTGAGATAGACCTAGCACCTTGGAGGGGGCCTGATCTTGTGGTATTCTATTGGAGGAAGAAAAGGCAAAGGGGTAGGTACGGCATGTCTCTGAGCAGCTTTAACCTTTATAATCCCAACATTGTAATCTTTTTACCTCTAATACCCACTGGGTTGAAAAGAGAAGTGGAGCAGCCACCCACCCAGCATTCCCAGCACTTCACCCTAACCAGGAGTGGCATGTATCCCAAACAGTCAGGGGACAGGCTGAGAGACCCAGGGGGGCTGGGAGATGTTGTATGGTGTGTGAGTGTGTGTGTGCGTGTGTGTCTGTGTGCACTAAGCACTGCGTAAGTAAACTCGAGGATGGAAATTTGGAATCCCTCAGATAATGAGAAAGATTTTAAGTGTCTTATAAAGATAAAAATGGTTCTGAAGAACAAGTTCACTTAAAAAGACAGTATCGATAAAAAAAGCGGATAAAATGTTTCTGTGTTTTAAAGTTTTATAGACCTTTGCCTGGCCTATAAACTGACTGATAGATTTTTATATTAAAAAATATCAGATTCTTGTTCTTTTTTGCTTATTTGAATTTTCTAATTTTTATATGGTATACGAACATTATTCATGTAAAAAGAGTCTTAACAAGGAAAACTATTAGAGCCAACTTCATGAATTTGTAATCAATTTAGTTGTTTTATCAATATTTTGATAATTTCATTATCTCTGATCAAAATGGGTTACTTTAATTGATCTTAACTATGTAAAAATCATTAAAGAGATCAACAAACGGCTAATAACATTTTTGCCTTTTTAGTTTAGATAAGCATATTAGTTAAACTTTTCAAAAGGAAGTACAGGAACAGTGCTCATTATGACACAAGAGGGCAATTTATAAGCCCACAGAGTACAACATTTAAATGTTATAGTTGGGATCAGGTATCATAAAAATCACAGAATTTTACAGCATTTTAAGCATTTAGCCCAATTCACTTAGGTGATATAGGTAGTCCATAACAATAGTCAAGGCCAGAATGCAGTCTCTCAGTATACCGCGCTTGCTGCTGTATCTTAGCAGTCGATCTCGTGTACGTGTGGAGAGACATCCTCCCGTCCAGAGGCACTGGTCCACAGGAAGGAAAACAATCAACTGAAGGGACTCACAAGTTAAGAGCAATTTCATTAGCTACAATATTTGTTTTTAAGATGAGAAATGTTTTTAAAATCACATAGCTCTTTATATAGAAAAGAGGTGAAATAAAGTTTTTATTCAATAAGGATACCAAAATAATTTTTAAATATAACTCAGTTTCCTAAAAGCAAACAAAAGCCAGAATAATAGACATGAGGCAAGAGGAAGAAAAAGCCCCCAGAATTACAATTACGTGTCAATTGCCAAGACAGAAAATGACCTGGGAGAAATGACTGGCACTGGGCTCTGCTCCAGCTGAAAAAAAGGGGCTGTGAAAGAAATGTAGACATGACGACCCACGGGACGGAAAGGCGTCTGTGTGGGCAGAGGCGGGTGTCATGTGGTTCAGACTTACGCACACAGTCTCATTTAAGTTTTAGTCTTCATGTGGGATCTGAGATAAACCTTAAGAATCTAAGAGTTTTATATACTGGTGATAATATAGTTGTTAAAGCTAATTTTACAGTAGAATATCTATTTTTTCTTCTTCCTTTTATTCCCTAAACACAAAAAGTTCTTCCAAAGGCATGTGAAGTTCTCAAAATAACAACCAAATGTGCAGCAGAATCAGAATTAGTTATAGATCTGTTACTTCTTAGTACATTTATACTTGATTTATCAGGAATAGGAAACACTGTCACCCTCTCCTACAAAATCTAAAAAATAGAAAGAGGAAAAACAACATTAGAGATGCAAAGGCCAAATCGTACATCCTTGGAGCCAATGTGCACTTTTTAAATTCTTTAAATTGTCCCATTCGGCCATTTATAATTAGTTTCAAATCAAGGGTCAATGTGTAACAGATGATACCACACTAAAACTGAAGTGGAAAAAATACATACAGAAAACACATCAGTAGTACTGACTTGTAGCTCTCAATAAAACATGCCAAAAATACCTTATAATTTGTTTTAAGCTGAAAGAAAAAATCCTCCATCCTAAAGCAATAACAGAAAAATAGCATCCCCATTCCAACCACTAAATGTTAAACTTTTTTAAAAGTGCTTGTTTTAATACAATATTATGAAATTAATGGGAAAAATGAAATGGAATTCAATTACAGATCAGCAAAGAAAGTATTCTTTGTTTATTGTCTGCCTGTGTTAAGAAGAATCAGTACCTATCGCTTATAAATCATTACAATGAAAATGCTCAAATAATCCTTATTTTATATGTAAAGGTCTGACAGAAAGTAGTCCTATCCCTAGACCTTTGCTTCACAAATTGAAGCAATAATGGTTTCAGAAAGCAGTCACACTCTATGAGCAGACAATTGGAGAGATTTAGTAAATCCCACTTTATAGAGCAGAGACTAATCGGAAAACACAAGCCAGTCAAATGTTTCTTATGAACTGTTGACACTATATCAATGCTGAATCAATTGGTGGCATTTACTCTGAGTGACAGAAAAGAAATAAATATTTATATCACATAACCTATATCAATGAACCCAGGCAGAAAGCTATTTCTAACCTGTCAATATTTGATTATCTTGAAGAATCATGTCCCTTTCTTTTAATGATTAATATGAATTCCTTATTAAATCTAAGTGGAGGCTAGTGGAAAGGCAAATCATTATTAATGCTTGAGAGCATAAACCACTAAAATAAAAAACTATGCTCAAGTGTTAAAGTATCGTTAAATGTGACTTACATCTTCCATATCAAGTGGTGTCAGTGTTCAGCCCAGAAATTTATTGACGCCCACAACTGTGCACATTACCTCACTGCAATGCAATCTCGCTCACTCTTTAGTTACCCTATAGCATCAAGGAATTGAGGAATTAGTAGAGGAAGGAGGCATTTTGAAGACTTCCAAAGGTGGGGGGTTTTTGTTTTGTTTGTTTTTGTGAATTTAAAGTAAATATAATAGAGGCTAATCCTTAAAAGAAATAAAATGCCAAACTGTTTAATGTGGGGTTACCACATTCCCAAGGGAAAACAATAAACAGTCTTTAAGTGTCAAAAATCATTGACATGACAATCTTCTAGCACAGAGAACCTCATAACTGAGACCACTGAGATATTTACAGTACTAGGTTTGTTATCAAAACATTAGGAACATTTCAGAATGTTTGTTTTTTGCAGTGGAAATAAACTGTTTCTCATCTTTGAAAGAAGAATCTATGACAGGCTATTTTCCATTGCCTAGGTTGAACAAATGTAGTTAAAGCTTCTGAATTTATGTCAATTTTGAAATATATTTTCCAGCTGAAGAACACAAGTGACTCATACATAAATTACAATTAGCAACTAGAATGCAAGCATGTTGAAGATACATAAATATCCTTGGCTCAATATTTCTGCTTTTAGTCAGGCTTTGTTTCATACTGGTTCTGAACACATCCAGGGCACTAGGGGGACATAAATGTGGACTTCAATCTAAACAAATCTTTGGCTGCTTAAAGTTAAAAGTATTAAGTAAATACTACCTAAAATTTTGAGACCATCAAAATTTTACAGACGACACCAGATTCTCTTTAGCTGTACATAGAATATTTAAGGACTAGAATTCATATACTCTGGATGGACGATCAGATGTCAGAACCAGATCGCCTTGCTTTTTCTAACTGTATTCAAGGGATTGTGCGCTAAATAAGCAAGGCTTCCAGAAGCACTACTATACAGTCACCATTTTAAGGTGCACACATCTATTAGGCCACAAAGTTACAGGTGATATTAAAGGACAAGTGTGAGGACCCAGCTTTGTCTTCTTGACATGCTCCACTACAAGCACTTGATTCATGAAATGCCAATGAGGCTTGGAGAGGTCAGCGTGTGAAGGCACTGAATAAGCATCTGAGATAATTAAGATTTCAGCCTTCGAAACATGGAGGGGAAGTGAACAGCAGTTAAGAAAATCAATAAGAGTCTTTTATTTGCAGTGACACAGATGTCTCAGTCAATAGAGCCTAATAGGCAGGCTTGATCGCAATGGACAGGCGCCTGCCTCCAAGGCTATCAAAGGGCTTCCTCTATAACAAACATTAAAACACATTTATGTTGCTATTGAAGAATCGAGGACCCTGTAGGTAGCTTAATTTACCAGTGTATGTTTAAAAGCACTATACTATTTCAGATGTGTCCATTTACTTGAATCAAAATTAGTGAGAAATAACTGGCCTACAGGCCTGTTTGTCCCTCACTGGCTAGGATAGGTCATTCAGCTTTCGATAGCCAGTTGACTAGGCAAACCAAGGCCTCCTAAAGCCAAGGATTTTAAATGCCAAAGGTCTGCTGTTACTCTGTTCCCCTAAAAAGACAGTGTTGGTTTCAGGACAAAAGAAGGAGCTAAGGTGAGAAAGTAACAGTTTTTGTTTTTCTCCCCAAAGATAATGAAAGAAACAGTCAGCTCTGGATGCCGGGCCATTTCAACAACCCATGGGTGACACATTTGTTCAGAACTGATTAACTTTTCTTAAACTGAGATGGCAGCAGGGTGTGTGCATGGTACTTCAATCTGCTGGGAGTGAAACCCATTAGCACAGTTTGAAGAACGTGTTGCAAATTGTTCTGCCAATCAAATTAAGCCATGTAATTCATTTATGACAAGGATAAATTCACAGACTCTTTATCTGTTTATTAAGTTTACGGATTCAAAAACTGGACAGTAATAAGTTACTACTATCTGAAAAATCTTAATGTGCAATGACACCTACCTGGCCATTGGCTAGTATTTTTTTCAGTTCAGCAGAAGACTTCTTTAAGCTGAAAAGGAAAGACATAATTTTCAATGGCATGAGCATCGACACCTTTGAACATCACTGAAAATTCCAGACTAAAATATACCTTTGTTTTAGATGTAGACATGGACAACACTCGTTAATCCTTCTCCTTGTATAAATTTTTTTCAAAAGTAACTGGCCAAATGGCACAGGTATTTTATAATAAAGAGGCTGAAACCCCATTAGTAGTCAAAAGCAATAAAGAAGCCTACAGTCAAAATGAAGCTGGAGTATCGCACAGACTAATTCAGTGAGCTTTTCTTGGCTATTCTGCTGCCTTTGGGTAGCCTTTCAGTGGCTGTTTTACGTAGCCTGTCATCTACTAAATACAAAGTACTTACAATGCACTCTCAGAATGTACACAGCCAACTAAGATTACAGAACTTCAAAAGATAAAATAGTTTAAATCCTGATCTTTTGCTATAGCTAACAGTTACAATTGAGCTTCCTGGGAAGCAAATGTGTAGCAGAAATAAATCCTGGTACTCACTAGCTGTGTGCTCTGGAACAAGTTACTTATTCTCTCTGAACCTCATTTTTCTCTTTCTATAAAATGGGGAAAATATCAACTTTATTGGCTCACCAACAAAAATTAAATATTAAAAAAGCCTAGTATTGCATCTTGCACACAGCAGGTGTTAAATAAATTTCAGCTGCCTTCTCTTTCCTTGCCTTTCCTACAGGTTTGAGAACCAGCTTCCAAAGTTATTTAAGGAATATGAAAATGTTCTTCTCCGGACACATATGACTATGTAAACATTTATGTGGATGAGTTTAGGGAAAGTGTCCAAGGCTCTGAAGTCCTCCTTGCTTTATAATGAGTTGTACCTGTACGCATCTGCCCAGTTAGTAGAGTGGCGTATAAAATAGTACCTCTTCCCATTAATGTTCTAATTGGAAACTTAAAGCCTGGTAACTCTATTCTTAATTTATCTACTCTAACCCTCTACCCATATACCAAATTAACTCTCCTCCCTTGTGTTAGTTATCTGTGTAGATGTCTTTCTTCCCACTAAACCCTCCCCCAAGACTGGAAGCTCCCTGACAACACAGATCATACCTTACCTCTCTAATTATTCCATTCCCTTCTCACCCTTGAACTTAGCCCAGCGACTTGGCATATGCTGAGTATAAAGTAAATGGTGGTTGCTGTTCTGGTTATTATATGCTGGTAACACACACACACACACACACACATTCATTTGCTGCCTTTAATAAGTTATATTTGAGAAAATCTCAGACTTAAATTTGATCAAACTCACCCTTCCAAATTATAATTCTTCTTCTTTCTAAATACTTCTTACACTTCTGCTATGGTCAAATGCAGACTTTGAAGCCTTAGTCCCTACTTTCCCCAGATTTAAACGCCCTCAACCAGGGGGTCTAAACTTTAATAATGTCCTCCCAGGGCTAAGAATTCATGCTCTGAAGTGGCAGTTAAGAATTTTGTAGAATGGGACTAAAGCTGAAACATATGACAAAAAATAAACAACTGCCTAAAATCAGTTTAGTTGAAAAAATAATAGCAGCAGCTACCATTTATTGAGAGATGGCCATGCGCCAGGCACTGTGCTAAATGCCATTACTTACTATCCCGATTTAATCTGTACAATAACTACAACCCTGCTAGGTACAGTTATTCCTAATTTATAAAGGAAACTAAGGTACAGACCTTGCTCAAAGTCAGTCTCTCTCTCTTATACACACACTTTGTTTTTTCTGGGAAACATTTAGATCCTTGTATTCCCACAGACGACACCCAATTTAACAGTCGCAATTATTCTAAAAACAGAAATAACGAAATAACGCCCAGGCAACATTTCTCCATGGATATTCCATTATGTCATACAACTTGAAATAATAACATTTTGATTCATTGCATTTACAAAACACCTTTCATCCAAGAAACAAAACATGATTCCTTAATACAGCTTCATCAATCTTCCTAACACCAGAGGTAGATAGACGGAAAGTTGAATCATCCTAATTTTACAGAAGAAAGCTAAGATGTTCAGGAAAGGCCTTGCCTTGGCAGTGGGACTTGAATTCAGTAATTATGACCTAGGAACACCGTGTGCATTAGTAAGCTCAGTTTGATAAACAGCCGTCTACCTAAGGCAAAGACCAATTCATGCTTTGAGAGGAAAAGAGGAAAAAGCTGATTTCATTCATTATGCCAATAACTGGCTACCAATTTGGTCTGGTAAAAAAATATATGTATATATCCTGGCAATTTCTTTGTGCCCCAATTCACTCAATACTTAGTTTATTTGCATGGCAACAGTGACTTAAGCTACCCAAAAAAATCACTCTTAAAAACATTTTAAAATGTAAATGTGATACAATTACAAACTGGGTATAACACTTTAAGAGGGACGTTGAGACATCCAAAGAAGAATAAAAGGGTGAGGGAACTAGAGATACTATCATATCAGAAAAGCTGGGTGAGTTGCGAGAATTTAATTCAGAGACCAGACTTAAAGGGAATATACATTTGTTTGCTCGTTCATTCATTCATTCAAGCATTATTGACTGTCTCCTATGTTCTAAGCATCAGGTTGGGAATGGGGAATTCAACAATGAATATGCTATAGTCCTTTCCCTCAAAGGGCACAGAATCTATTGGGGGACAGAGGCGACTACAACACAATGAGCTAACTGCTACAGTAAAAGCAAGCACAGGGATCATGGGAATTCACAGAAAGGGTACCTGGTGTAGACTGGGAGGCTGGTAATAATAATCAGGGATGGTCTTCAGAAGATGATAGTTTTGTTCCTCAAAGATGACCAAGATTATCCAGACTGAAGGCAAAGGAGGGGTTAAAAGAGGAGGAAAGCAGGAAAGAGGCAGCAGCAGACATGAGAGCCCAGGAGTGAGAGGAAACGTGATCCAACAAGGGCACCATGTGTTCATCAGCAAAGCTGGAATGTCAGGTAGGAAGGGGCAGAGTGGCAGGCCAGGGCTGGTGTGGGCAGAGGACTCACATGTAAGAGGCCACTGCTCACTTGCTTTGGAGGGTACACTTTGTCTTGAAGGTTGTGAAGAGCAGTAAAGGGAGGAATGATGGGCTTAGAACTCGTGTCAGCAAGATCACTCTGGCTGCAGTGCTGAGGAGGGATTGCAACGGGGTGAGACTGGAGGGGGAACTATTAGAAGGCTATAGCAGTCATCTAGAGAGCCTGAACTGCCTTGGCAACAACACGGATGCTGACAAGTAGACAGACTCTAGAGTGATTCAGAAGGTAGAACCTACAAATGTAGGGACTGACTGGATGCGGGGCTGAGGAGGCCCAGGAAGCAGGTTACCTGGAGTGAGCAACTGGGTGAATGTGGGAGAACTTACTGAGACAGGAAATCTAGGAGAAGATGTGTTTGGAAGGAAGACGATTGGAAGAGCTACCACCTAGAAGAGGGAACAGCCTTGTTCTGAGGGCTAAACTAAATCTTCACGAGTGGGCAGTAAAGGAAGACAAATCTCAGCTCATGAAAAACAATGTTCTAAGGTATAGCTACGTGAAAATGGAAGGGGCTGCCTTAGCCAATAAAGTGCATTCCTGCCACAGGGATGTTCAGGTAGAGCCTGGATGACCTTCTGCCAAGCGTGGAGCCCAACATCTAAGGAGAGCAGGATTCGATGGCTGCTTCTCCTTCTCATTCTCCATCCCACAGGCAAAGAGTCATAAACACAGAGCTGGCTGTGGCACTCTCCTGCTGAAAGCCATCTAATGGCTTCCCAACAGACTGAGAAGAAAATTCAAACACAAGCCCCTGCACAATCTGGCTCCCGTCTACCTCCTTCTCTCCTATCACTCCTATTGCTCTCCTCCCCTCCCTTCACACCCTCCCACAGTCCAGTACCTCTCCCTGGGCTCCAGCCAAACCGGCCTACCTACAAACACGCTGAGCTCCTTCTCCACCCCAGAGCCTTCACTTATGCTCTCCCTCCCTCTGAAATGCCCTTCTCTGGCTCTCGAAGTGGCTAGGTCCTTCTCATCCTTCAGCCCTAGAGGGAATGTCACTCTTCCCCAGAGAGTCTTTCCTGAGCACCCAGTCTAAATCTAAACATATTCCTGCCTAGTGTTCTCTCTCTTCAAAATCTGCTTGTTTTGCCTTCATAACACAATTATAAAGTAATAACTATTGGTATATTTGGGGTTTTTTTTGTCTGAATGCCTAGTAGATAGCAAGCTCCAGAGGATAAGGGCCATACTGTATTCCTGGTGCATAGGACAGCAACTAATGGACAGGAGGCACTCAGTAAATACTTTTGATTACTTATCAACATGGGGCACAGAAAATGGCCAACTTAGGGTAGCACATTACATCACCTGGAGGACTTCTGCAACTTGCATTCCTCCCACAACAGAAATCACTACTGGAGCAAACTACGATTACTATTTGGGAGGCTGTCGCATCCCTAAGGGAAGACGTTGCAACAAAAGGCTGAGAATCACTAGATCAGACAGTCTCTGTCCAACCCAAAGATTTTATAATAGTCTGTGAACAGAAATGATAGTATTGCCAAAACCAAGCTAATCCACTCACGTTTTAAAACCAAATCTGAAAGAACTGAAAAGTTATCCTGCATTCTTCTCTATCTTACCATCTTTTTCAACTCCATCATGCTTTTTATACCATGATGAACTTTGATTTAAAACACCAGGAAAGTCCTTGTCTTCCTTCGAGGCTCATGGACAGTCTGTCTGAATAACCTCTTTCTGGAAGTAGTGCTAATACTAAACGCCCTGCCCTCTTGGAGCTGAGTGTAACAGGTGACCCTCAGTTCCCGTGCCTCAACTCTGTTGGGCCATGGCACACACGCCCAACAAGCAGAAAAGGAGAAGCTGTAAAGCACTGCCCGGCAGGGCCAAGCCCTTGAACGAGAACTAAAAGACCTACCCCTTGTGACCACAAGGGAGATGATCCACTGGTGAATAACCAGGCTAACTGTATGTTAAGACAGAATAAATTCTTCAAGAAGGAAACAGACTTTAAGAGTAGAGCGCTCACAGCAGGAAAGCTGGTGGGTAGATATACTGACGCTGTCACGAAGCTCTCAAGGAAGTGACTTTTGGGGAGAGGACAGGAGAGTAAAGAGACATTCAGTGAGAGAGACTTTAAATTACCTACAGTAAAGCCCCTTGGCAAAAGAACCAAGACTCTGGGGTAGGGAGGGTATGGAAGGCGAAGTAGAAGCCTAGACTACATCTCAGCAGATGAAGGGCTATGTAAAGATTGGCTGCTGCTCTAAACCCAGAAGAACCTGGGCACAGAATGGGTTTTCTGGCTCGATGCTGGCTTTTCAGTCACCAACGTGAATATGTACACACGGAGCAATCACCTCACAGTGCCATCTTCAAGTACAGCAATATGATTTTACTGGCTGAATAACTGAATGTATAACCAAAATGACCTAGAATTCTATCAGCTTAAGCAAGTTATTCCTTCTACTTGAGGATCTTAACAGTCTGGAAGTAAGTTCTCAGGCCTGTCAGAAGAACACTTTCTCAAGTCTTAGGATCCACCCCAGCATAGGGCAATGTTAGCATGAATTAATGAAAATTATCTTCCTTCTATCATAGCTTCAATCTCTTGTATCACCAAAGATACAAAAAGGAGCAACATGGCTGGTCAATTTAAATTTCATCACTTTACTCTCTTTGCTTCCCTCTGATAAAGACGTCAGTGGATAATGACACTGGCAAAAGACGGACAAGCAAGAAAAAAATAATAAGCATTATACAATTTACAAACCACATCATCAAGATATGAAATAGTCAAAGGCACTGAATTTTCCATAGAATTTGGAGACTGAAGGAAAATCATTCCACATGTTTAATTTCATCTTTCTCTATGAGGTCTTTCTCTTCAGTCAATACATAGCTAGAGTTACCTAACTGGTCAAATTTCTTCTTAGCCACGTAAAATAGTCCCCCCTTATCCCCAGTTTTGCTTTCCACAGTTTCAGTTACCCGCGGTCAACCACAGTCCAAAAATATTAAATGGTAAATCCAGAAGTAAACAATTTATAAGTTTTAAACTGCATACCATTCTGAGTAGAGTGATGAAATCTCACACCATCCCACTCTATACTGCCCAGGGCATGACTTATCCCTTTGTCCAGCATATCCTCCACCGTACACGCTACCTGCCCATTAGTCACTTAGTAGCCCTCCTGGTTATCAGATCAACTGTCATGGTATCGCAGTGCTTACATTCAAGTAACCCTTATTTTACTTTATGATGGCCCCAAAGCGAAAGACTAGTGATGCTGACAATTCAGATATGCCAAAGAGAAGCCATAAGGTGCTTCCTTTAAGTGAAAAGGTGAAAGTTCTTGATTTAATAAGAAAAAAAATCGTATGCTGAAGTTGCTAAGAACCACGGTAACTTTTATTACAGTATCCTGTTATTAGTTATTGTTGTTAATCTCCTACTGTGCCTAATTTATAAATTAAACTTGATCACAGGTATGTACACATAGGAAAAAACACAGTGTATATAGGGTTCAGTACTATCCGCAGTTTCAGGCATCCAGTAGGGGTCTTGGAACATATCCCCCGCAGGTAAGTGGGGACTACTATACACATTTTTTTGGCCTTATAGAAAAGAGGTGTCATCCCACAAGCCTCTTCCCCACCCCAACTTTGTAAATGATCGTGCATACGGGCCCCCTTCACTTGTTTGCTCCCACCTATTGCTTGGAAGTGAATCTGAGACTGCTGGGCTGCTGTGTTGAGAAGGTCCAGCCCGGGTATTCACCTACAAGTAAAGAAAGAATCTCGATCAGTCTTGTGTTCTGAGGACACAGTTCTAATTAACCTATAATTTGCCACAAATTTCTCATTCCACTATAAAGGTTAATTAGCTTGTTGCTAGACAGACCCATGGTTGGAGCCTATTCAGTATATAGGTTACAGAACTGTACAACCCTTATATTACATAATACTCTGTTCCTGTCATTATTCAAATGCTTAAATAGTGCTGAAAAAAAGAGAGACAAACAGGGAAAAATTTCAATTCTAGAGAAAAAATTCAATTCGCTGTTTTGTTTCATATACAAAACCAGTATGTACAAAAAGGTACATTAAGAATACATCCAGGGATAAACTAACCCACAGACAAAGAGAACAGTTTAGTGGTTACCAGAGGGAAGGGGATTCGGGGTGGGGGGCAAAGGGGTGAAGGGGCATATTTATATGGTGACTGACAAATAAGAAAGTACAACAGAAATTTCACAATGTTATAAATGATTATAACCTCAATTAAAACAAAAGAATACATCCAGGGATTAGTAGTAAATCTCAAGTTGTCATATCCTTCCAGTTCTAAAACCAAGCAGAAAACTGAAGAATGTTTCTTATTCACTGAAAAATAAGGCCCAAGTAATTAATTATAAAATGCTTGCGTCTAATACAATAGCCAGCTTTTCCTTCAAATGTGAAGCCTTAAGCAGAAACCCAGAATTCAAAATTCACAGAACAATAAAAAGACATTAAATAGATATATGTTTCTAGCATAAATATGTCAAAAGAAGAGGGGGTATTCTGTGTGCAATATGCTTATGTGCTTAATTAATCACAGAAATGAAGTCTATATTTGCACTCAAATAAATCTTTGTGGAGACCAGTACCCAGGATCATCCTGAAGAAAGGGACCAACAAAACAATTCCAAATAACAAAAAATATGGCACCAAAACCCCTGTATCCAAATATATACACATATTAAGCAAATACTAAAGACGAATCCCCCTCCACCTCCCGTTTAAAAAAAAAAAAGGATCGCTTGTCAGAGCTTGAGAAAGTGCAGTTTTATTTGACATTTCAATAAGTGGAACACAGCATTACAAATCCATCTAACTTTACTGAAACAATTATTGAAATTCGTACCTTCAGGCCATGTATGTTCCGTTCCCCAGGAGGCTTGCAGGCTGAAACAGTAATTGACTAAATTGTAGAACACATCAGGGCCATTTACGAATTTGCTCAAAATGAATCGTTTAAAAAGAAATGAGGGTGACACCAAAATTAGCAGAGAGAAATGATTGAAAAGTGGCTCCCAAGACCCAAAGTGGGAATTATGAACCAGGGTTTTTAACTTGCAGGAGTGAGCATTTATAAATGCAAAGAGCTTTCTGACACCACCTCATATAAATTCCAATTTCTGCTTAAAACATATAAAAATCAAGTTAACTCAGCTAAAATGATTATATTCCTTTCATAATTCAAATTTCTGCAATCTTTCCTCACTCTATTACATTGTATATCTGCTATCACTTAAACTATTTTGAAAATAGCTAGGGTTTGGGGTGGGGGGTAGGGCAGAGGGAGTGAAAGAAGGGTCTTTTAATGACAAAAAGATTGTAGATAGTATAGGGTGAAATATTCAATATTAGTTTGCACAGCAATAAGCAGTTAAATTTATTAAAATACAGAGATATCACTAATTTCACTGCATTTCTTACAAATCTTGACATCTGCTAATATTTAAATCTAAAGATAACACAGTGCCAGGAAAAATAATAATTTTCTGACATCATCCTGAGTTACAGCTCAGTACCTTTCCAATTCAGCAAATGCTTCTTCAACAAATGTTAAAAATACAAAAGCTTCCTACCCATGTTAGAGGCTGCTTCCATCTGAAAACTACAGTGCCCCACATATTGTATGTTAAGGGGCCGTCAATTTTGATTGATTGTTTGGGGAAGGATGAATTTGATTTTTTTTACCTCTCTCTCAGATATACATGTATTTTTCCTGTTTTCTGACAACAAGAAACAGAGCTATTTAATACTAAGATGTGGGCAATAATTACAAAGCACATCAGTTGCTTTAATTTTGTATATGTCAAGTATATTCAAATTGATTTTCCTAGAAAATATATCTAAACTTTAATAAAGTATTTTGTTTTTCTAAAATACATTAAAATTAAGACTCCAGATCTTCTTTCCTTAAAATGGAAATTAAGTTTTTGAACAAAAGAACAGTCACATACATTTGATGCCTATTCCTTGAGGGACCATTAATACTCACTAAGACAACACTTCAGAGTATTTCCACTAAAGTACCCAGTGCATTCATAAACTTCACTTAATAAGAAAGTACCTAACTAAGGAATTAGAGACAGACATCAGATCTTATCTCTTACCTTAACATCTGCCTCGTTCCTCAACTGGCTTCTCAAACTTTTAAGATTAGAAATCTAAACAGTATTTTAAAAACCCACTAACCTCATATTTCCTACAGTTATGGAGTCAGAAGTTACTATAAAGCTAATAAATTTTCATACTTATTCACATCTGATGTAGAACAGAAGTGTTTTCTCCTGTCCTTCTAACTTGTTCAGTCTAGAGATTCTTTGTAACGTGGGGCCTGATCATGGAATCTAATGTCTGAGGGTCTCTAACCATCAAGGTAGACCCAGGTAACATACACAATATGTCTATACCCTAATTGTAGAAATTTGCATAATCGTCCTTATCGACATAACATGTAAATAAGTAAGCAAAAAGCAAAAGACTACAAAAAACTAAAAAGACTTGTACAATAGCATGTAAAAACACCATAGAGATAGGGAGACTGAGCCTTATATTTTAAAAAATGTAAATTTGTCTTCGAAGAACTATGTTTAATAATATGTTGGAGCCTCATATGTTCTGTACTAGGACTATATGTGACATTAACATCTCATCTATTTTCTTCTTTCAAGTATCTCCTCCCTACAATATACTCTGTCCACACTCCTAGCACGCCCTCCAAACTACACCCATGCACACTCCACTAATATTGTAACTTAGATGCCCTTACACTTTAAGTAAATTATAATTTAAACAAAATTCTTACTCAAAGGGTATATTAACCACTTATAAACTGTGTGACTCTGAGTTGCTTAACTTCTCTGAATCTTAATAGTCCCATCTATAAAATGGAAGCAATAATACCTAATAGAATTAGATTGGGAGAATGAGAAACGATGGATGACACTTAAAGCAATATTAGTGCCTGAACAGAGGAGGTGTCTAACAATGGTTGTTATTATGGGAGGGGGCACAACAGTATGAACTGTGACACTGACAGGGACTGCTCACAAAACAAAACTTGAAAAGATTTTGGATGAAGAGAAATAAATATTTTATTGGAAAAAAAAAAAGAAGACCCACAGTATTGGAACTACAATTCTCCAGGACACTGTACTAGGATTTGCTACAAAAACAGAGCTATAATGTCATCAAGTAAGGAAGAAGCTAACGGAAATTTCCAGCTGGTAAAACAATACTGTTTGTGGAGAAACAATTTTGAAACTTGCCCAAATTCTCTAGTCATGGAAAACATGAAGAAACAGTCTGCATCCTTGTTATTGACCTAATACATAGAAATAGTAACATTTCTTTTTTTCCGTTTCAGCTTTCAGTCTTCAGGTGCAAGAGAACTGGATTAATCACAATCCTTGTTTCAGACACACTATCAAAGGCTCACTTTTATTTACTTACCTAGCTCTTTAGTAGGTTATTATTAATAATGTACTAAGTACTCCCAATCCTGCCACTCACATTAATGCTAGAAAAGCAGGATTACTCTTGAACCCAGATCTTCTCACAGGCTGGCCGAGCCGGCTGCCTTTGGAGACTTAATCAATGCGAATAAGAGTCTGCTGGTTAATTGAGCCATTCAAAATTCAGAGAGTTACAGGTAATGAAAGTCTAGAATGTTTAATTGGAAAACTCATATCATGATATATTTACAGTATCAGTTAACCAAAGTACTTTTAGCTTTTAATTATTTCAATTAAGTTATTTCTAGAAGAGCTACTCAGAGAATTTCCTCATCTGTCCCATCAGTTAGAAAACATGGATTCCAAGCCGGGCAATGAATAATGGGTGAAAGACTTAACGGTTTACTAAACTGCTCTTTTCCACCATTATTCAAATTTTGAGGGAACATTTATATATATAGTGGAATAATCACATCTGATACAAGGCTAGTACCGTCAAACCTAAAAGGGAAAAAGAAAATTATTTGACCAGGTGATTCACCAAGACCCACCCTCATCAGCTCATATTTTTGGAGATTTTGACAATCGAGTTCCCATTTACAAGGATTTTCCATTATTTAGAAAATGCCTCCTGAAAAGATCAAGCACCAAACATTCCACCAAAATTTCTCTCCTAAAACCCCCTCAGTAAATCTTAGCTTCGGTACTAGCCCAAAGCTTTCTCCTCAGCAGCAGCTTTGGCTATCATCATGAGTCAGAATTTATAAATATCCAAAATTAAAGTCATTCATTTGCCGTGGTTTAGGACCCATGTGGACCCCCAAAGAGTTCTTTAAGCAAATGTAAGTATGTACTTTAAAAACAAAAACACAATCTAGTTAGCTTAATTTACTCTAGTAAATTAGATATTTTATCTGCCATAACTATAATATAGCCTGCAATCCCCACGATAATGAATACTTCTTTTGTTTTTTTCAAATTAAGAGCTAAACATCATGTTATGTGCATTTAAACCTTTGGAAAACATAACTGTTGATGAAATAGTTTACTGAAATAATCATTGTTGATTAGAATTTGTTCAACATTACCTCTTGGAAATATCTGCAGAGGCTCTATTAACTGTCCATTTACTTGCTGTTCCATTACTGTGGAATAATACTGCAAAGAGATTATAGAAAGAGATTACTCAGTAATGTATGAATACTGGAACAGACACTTATGGGTTGTTTAATTCATAGTACTTTTGCAAATTGCTAGTATATACATATCAGCCTCGAGAATATTTTTTCCCTATTTGCACATCAAAATGACTATAGCGAATATTCAGGATTGAACGTACGGTACAGTGTTACCCTCCACACTGTCGTTTATCTTTAAAAGTAAAAATGTGGATTAAGACCTTAATCTAAGGTCTAATACTAATCTAATACTGGACCTCTAGAAATATTTTGAAAATGATATGTATTTGAAATGACACAAAAAGCATCTTAGTGGAAATTTCTCAAATTGCCTCTTGTTCTTTTTCCCCAAATTTTGCAAAGCAAAATGAAGACACCTCACATTTAGCTTGGATCGATACGCCAGTTAGTTAATAAAACATTCATATTTGTGTAAAAAATGCACAGATAATGGAAATCTAAGTCATAGAGACTGTGGAATGAGCAAACAAGATATGATCCATCCACAGATGACAGGATTCATATGATAAAAAGGTAGCCCACCTTCAAGCAAACATACCCTTCATGTTTTAGTCTCATAAACACTTCACATCAAATTTCACTTTAAAATTCCAGGCACAAAAAAATAAAGTTCCAAGTGTTTTCACACTCCTTCATAAACACAAATTCATTCAGTAGGTTGTATTATGGTCTGATTCCCATTTTCCTTAACATGCTAACTGGTGAGCATATGTCCGCCAGACCTGGAGATGGCTTCTGTAACCTCACTTCTTTTATCACTTGACAAACAAAAAAGTGATGTTCTTGGTGGAAAAACATCAATGATGAAAACCAGTGATTGTGTGTTTTGAGGGGCTATCACAGAGCAGAAATCCCCTTTAATCCTCGCCGTTTTTATATTAAAAACACACTCGTAACTTAACTATCACATTTTCAGGAAATTCTTCCTTGATAATTATTTGCTGACATTCTAAAAGTTTCTTTTTAGAAGATATATATACACATATCTTCCTATTGCTTTCATATACATTAAAATTATTACAAGATCAAGTTTTTTCTCTTAGAAATAATGTGGAGTTGGGGGCGGCGCAATGGCACAGTGGTTAAGTACGCACGTTCCACTTCGGCAGCCCGGGGTTCGCCAGTTCAGATCCCGGGTGTGAACATAGCACCACTTGGCAAGCCATGCTGTGGCAGGCGTCCCACATATAAAGTAGAGGAAGATGGGCATGGATGTTAGCTCAGGGCCAGTCTTCCTCAGCAAAAAGAGGAGGATTGGCAGCAGATGTTACCTCAGGACTAATCTTCCTCCAAAAAAAAAAAGAATGTGGAGCTATAAAATTCTACATTATCTTGGGAATCACAAGTTAACAAGCCTAAAGCTCTTGGCCCTAAAAACAAATAAAGTGAAGGTAGATTTTTTTTGTTTTTTAAAGACTGGCACCTGAGGTAATATCTGTTGCCAATCTTCTTTTTTTTTCTTCTTCTTCTTCTCCCTAAAGCCCCCCAGTACATAGTTGTGTATTCTAGTTGTAGGTCCTTCTGGCTCTGCTATGTGGGACACCACCTCAGCATGGCCTGATGAGCAGAGCTAGGATCCGAACTGGTGAAACCCTGGGCCTCCGAAGCGGAGCGCACAAACTTAACCACTCAGCCCCAGGGCTGGCCCCCAAGGTAGATCTTTGATAGCTATGGACTGATATAAGTGTACCCTGCTCTCCAAAGGCTTTCAAACTGTAAAGGAAACCAATCCTCTCCTTCTATGAATGCAAAAACTTATACACATACAGCATAAACATGTGTGACATACTCTGGAATACACACTAAGGCAAATGCCTTTCAGGAGACTATGTTCCTCAAAACCACAGAAATATAGCACTCGCCATTACTCAAACAGTGATGACAAGTAAATGAAATATCAATCATGTAGGCTGTCAACCTTTTGGGACAGCAATAACTGTTAACAAGTAGTCTGGAAAAATTGTCCGAAAATGACTTGTCCTCGGCACACAAGTATTTGAGGTTTCCATGGAAAATTAAGATGCCAGTGGCTATTTGGAACATTGCTCAGGTATTCTTTTTAATGGGAAATTTGCCGGTTATTGATCCACAGCATGTACCCCCTTGCTTCTGGAAGGCTGCAAGCAACTTTCCAATCAGCAGCTGTCAAAAAAATTACTGCCTTTTTATACTGATACAAGACAACAGCAGTGGTGGTGTTCTCCTATAGTTAATGCTTTTCTTTAATTAACTGCTATGTACAAGAGGTTAGTAATTTCAGTTACTACTTTGCCACAGTCCTAGAAATGAAAATAAATAAAATACCCTTATGCTTTCTCTAACAAATTAATTATAGTTGTCTCAAACTGGAGCTTGGGGTCAAGTTTGAAAACAAATAACCTCAAATGTAAAGGGTTAGAACAGGTGCAACGCATTTTTTCCCTACTATAAAACCTTGCATGCATGAAATTGACCTGTTTTCCAACATTATTTATTTACCTCACAAAATAAGTAAATAAAAATAGTTTCCCTTTCATTTCAGATATGTGCCAAATCAAATGGCAAACTATATGCTTTTATAATCACTGTGACAATTTTTTAGCAATCTATACAGTTCTTCGTACTATGATTAGCAGCCACAGTAATCATATTAGTATGACACTCGCCAACGTCTCTAAAGCAAGTAGTTAAGATTTGCTTTTTTGCTCTCTCAATTCCTCCAAAGCCAAGGAACATTTTCTGTTGCTGAAATACCAGGTTTGATGTGTGTTTGTATTAACAGAGAAGCTTGTGATCCACGCAGCAAAGTAATTCACCATCAAGGAGAAGCTATGAAGGGTGGTTTAAACCCATGGCATGGGTCCACTCTAGGCAACTGATCTCTCACCAGCAGGCCTGTGAGGGCCGGTGGCTGCCAACGAGGCACCAGTCCCAGGAGCTCAGGCCACTGCTTACATAGCATTCCCCAAGGGACAAGGATAAAACTTGAGGCCATGTGTGATACCTCCTGGCACAGAGCAGTCCAGGTGGGCCACGAGGCCTGTGCTGCCCAGTGAGACAAGCCAGGCACTGGAGGTGTTAAAGGACTCAAACCCAGGAGTCTCAGTGCTGTCCATTTGCTAGCACACGACTCCAGGGAGGAAACACACCCTGCACCTCAGCTGACTCATTTGTAAAATGAAGATGATCTTTTACCCACAAGATTATTGTGAGACTCACATGAAGAAAAAGGTAAGACAGCACTTAAAAAGCTGCAAAGCAAGTTGTTTTTAGATCTTAATCATCTCTCAGTGTTTTTATGTATTTTCCCTTTAAAGGGATTCTTTCCAATTTTGTTCTAAATAGTGATAAAATAAGCAATGATGACAAAAGCAAAACTTCTATTAAACAAAATGAAAGGAGAAGATCCAAGATGGCGCCGTGAGTAGTCCTCTTTGTCTCTCGCCCTTCGAGTCTACAATTATTTGGACACTTATCGCTTGACAAAGGATATCCAGACAGCATCTCAGGACGTCTGAGACACCCACGCGACTATACATCGGAAGGCGGATGGACTTTCCTCCGGGAGGATGTGGAAATAGGTGAAAACTCTCCGACCCCAACGGGCAGCCTAGTACCCGCAAGCGGCTTTCTTCCAACGGACGCCCCCAGAGGATCCACACACATCTAGGGCAGGAGCGAGAACACAACAGAGGAGCGACGGTGGAAACAGGTGACCAGAACCCTACCTAAACCCCCCGCAATTACTCCTAAACGCAGAGGGAAACTTTGGAGTTGCACACCTGAGCCCGCGGGGAGATCCAGCCTGGTGCTCGGGGCGCCCGGAGGGTCCCAGAGAGAGACACGGAGGGCACGGAGGTCTCCCAGCTGCCGTTGCCTGCCCCGTGGGACTAGGGATTGCTGGAGATCTCGGAGAGGACCGGGGCTGGGGGAACTTTCAAAGGCCGGTTCTGCGACCCGGAGGGGAAGTGCCGGAGCTCCGCCCAGGCAGCAGACAAAACTCTCTGTCTGCCATTAGCAGAGGGGCCACGCTGAGCATTCACGGCTCCGGGAGAGGCCTGGAGAGAATCCCAGAGGGCGGGGCAACCCCCAGCTGCCGTTGCCCGCCCCGTGGGGCTAGGGATTGCCAGAGATCTCGGAGAGGACCGGGGCGGGGGGAACTTTCAAAGGCCGGTTCTGTGACCCGGAGGGGAAGCGCCGGAGCTCCGCCCGGGCAGCAGACAAAACTCTCTGTCTGCCGTTAGCAGAGGGGCCACGCTGAGCATTCACGGCTCCGGGAGAGGCCTGGAGAGAATCCCAGAGGGCGGGGCGACCCCCTAGCTGCCGTTGCCCGCCCCGTGAGGCTAGGGATTGCCGGAGATCTCGGAGAGGACTGGGGCTGGAGAGAGTTCCAGAGACCCAGCTTAGTAGCCTAGGGGGAAACCCTACAGGCTCACAGCAGCCTTAGGGAAAGCCTCTGCACAGCACCAGTAGAAGGCACCCAGCCGCCAGCCACAAGGCTGGAAGACCCCAGGGCAAAAGCAGCATAGCTAGGTGTACTAACCACAGACTGTAGAAGATGCCAATAGCTCTCCTGCGACCCATAGAGGACAAGTGAGATTTGGTGGGTGCCGACAGCAACGGAGCGACAAATATAAGTGATCCCACCCCTGGCCGCTGGAAAAACCCATAACACCGTTGCAGACACCAAGGAGAGAGCACATCTAGGCGGGCTGCAACAGTAGGCACCTGCAGCCTGAAGCCCCCCTGTGACGGCCCCCACGGCAGAGGAGGGAATCCAAAGGGCCACTGTGGCTACGAAGAGGGGCCCAGGCCCAGTTAGCAACTACGGACAGGGTTCCTGGTTGGTGAAGTATAAACAGCTGCTCCCCCCACCGCAGCAGCTGAAACAAGTGAAAGGAGCAACTAAACTCTATCTCCATGCGGAGGCACAAATCAACAACATCAAGCAATATGAAAAAATACATTAAATCTCCAGAACAGAAAGAAAGTAACAAATACACAGAAAACAATCCCAAAGAAAATGAGATATATAACCTAAATGATGATGACTTCAAAACAGCCATCATTAAGATTCTCAATGAGTTAAGAGAGAATTCTGACCGACAACTCAACGAGTTCAGGAGCTATGTCACAAAAGAGTTTGATACGATAAAGAAGAACCAAACAGAAATATTGGAAATGAAGAACACAATAGAGGAGATTAAGAAAAATCTAGATGCTCTGAACAGTAGGGCCGATAATATGGAGGAAAGAATTAGCAATTTGGAAGATGGCAATATAGAATTGTTGCAGGCAGAGGAGGAGAGAGAAGCAAGACTTAAATAAAGAAACTCTCCGAGAATTATCAGACACAATTAGGAGATGCAACGTAAGGATTATAGGTATACCAGAGGGAGAAGAGAAGGAGAAAGGGGCAGAAAACCTATTCAAAGAAATAATGGCTGAGAACTTCCCAAATCTGGTGAGGGAGATGGATCTTTAGGTGACAGAAGCCAATAGATCTCCAAACTTTATCAATGCAAGAAGACCAACTCCACGGCATATAGTAGTGAAGCTAGCAAAAGTCAACGACAAGGAGAAAATATTAAGGACAGCCAGGCAAAAGAAACTAACCTACAAAGGAACCCCCATCAGGCTATCAGCAGATTTCTCAGCAGAAACTTTACAGGCTAGAAGAGAGTGGAATGATATATTCAAAAATCTGAAGGACAAAAATCTACAGCCGAGAATTCTCTACCCAGCGAAAATATCCTTCAAATACGATGGAGAAATAAAAACTTTCCCAGATAAACAAAAATTAAGGGAGTTCATTGCCACAAAACCTCCTCTTCAGGAAATCCTCAGGAAAACCCTCATTCCTGAAAAATCCAAAAAAGGAAAGGGGCTACAAAACCAAGAGCAGAGGAGATAAGTAGAAGGACAACAACAGAGAGTAGCAGCTCTACATCAGAACAGATTAAACCATGGGACGAGAAACAAAGGAAACTGAAGAAAACCGGAAAACAAGACACAAAATGGGAGTGGTAGGCCCCCACGTCTCAATAATCACTCTAAATGTAAATGGATTGAACTCCCCAATCAAAAGACACAGAGTGGCAGGATGGATCAAAGAACAAGATCCAACAATATGCTGCCTCCAGGAAACACACCTCAGCCCCAAAGACAAACACAGACTCAGAGTCAAGGGATGGAGAACAATACTCCAAGCTAATAATGAACAAAAGAAAGCAGGTGTCGCTATACTAACATCAGACAAGGTAGATTTCAAAGCAAAACAGATAAAGAAAGATAAAGAGGGACAGTATATAATGATAAAAGGGACTCTCCACCAAGAAGACATAACACTTATAAATATATACGCACCCAACACAGGAGCACCAAAATTTGTAAAGCAACTCTTAATAGAACTAAAAGAAGACATCAACAACAATACAATAATAGTAGGGGACCTCAACACACCATTAACACCAATGGACAGAACATCCAGACAGAAAATCAACAAGGAAATAATAGAATTAAATGAAAAATTAGACCAGATGGACTTAATAGATATATATAGAACACTTCATCCAAAAACAGCAGGTTACACATTCTTCTCAAGTGCACATGGAACATTCTCAAGGATTGACCATATTTTGGGAACCAAAGCAAACATCAATAAATACAAGAGAGTTGAAATAATATCAAGCATCTTTTCTGATCATAACGCTATTAAACTAGAAATCAACTACAAGAAAAAAGCAGAGAAAGGTGCAAAAATGTGGAGACTAAACAACACGCTTCTCAACAAACAATGGATCATTGAAGAAATTAAAGAAGAAATCAAGTATTATCTGGAGACAAATGAAAATGAGAACACGACATACCAAATCATTTGGGATGCAGCAAAAGCAGTCCTAAGAGGGAAATTCATTGCAATACAGGCTCACCTCACTAAACAAGAAAAAGCTCACGTAAGCAACCTCAAACGACACCTAACAGAACTAGAAAAAGAAGAACAAACAAAGCCCAGGGTCAGTAGAAGGAGGGAAATAATAAAAATAAGAGCAGAAATAAACGATATTGAAACAAAAAAGACAATAGAAAGGATCAATGAAACAAAGAGTTGGTTCTTCGAAAGAATTAACAAAATTGACAAACCCCTAGCCAGACTCACCAAGAAAAGAAGAGAGAAATCGCAAATTAATAAAATCAGGAATGACAGAGGAGAAATCACAACAGATACCAATGAAATACAAGAGATCATAAGAGAATACTATGAAAAACTATATGCCAACAAATTGAACAACCTGGAAGAAATGGACAAATTCCTAGACTCCTACAATCTCCCCAAACTGAATCAGGAAGAAATGGAGAATCTGAATAGACCAATCACAAGTAAGGAAATAGAAACGGTAATCAAAAACCTCCCCAAAAACAAGAGTCCAGGACCAGACGGCTTCTCTGGAGAATTCTACCAAACATTCAAAGAAGACTTAATACCTATTCTCCTCAAACTGTTCCATAAAATTGAGAAAGATGGAGAACTCCCTAACACATTCTATGAAGCCAACATCACTCTGATCCCCAAACCTGACAAGGACAACACAAAGAAGGAGAACTACAGGCCGATATCACTGATGAACATAGATGCAAAAATCCTCAACAAAATTTTGGCAAACCGATTACAGCAATACATCAAAAAGATTATACACCATGATCAAGTGGGATTTATACCAGGGACACAGGGATGGTTCAACATCCGCAAGTCAATCAACGTGATACACTACATCAACAAAATGAAAAACAAAAACCACATGATCATCTCAATAGATGCAGAGAAAGCATTTGACAAGATCCAACACCCATTTATGATAAAAACCCTCAGTAAAATGGGTATAGAAGGAAAGTACCTCAACATAATAAAGGCCATATATGATAGACCCACAGCCAACATCATACTCAATGGACAAAAGCTGAAAGCCATCCCTCTGAGGACAGGAACAAGACAAGGGTGCCCACTTTCACCACTCCTATTCAACATAGTACTGGAGGTGCTGGCCAGAGCAATTCGGCAGGAAAAAGAAATAAAAGGAATCCAAATAGGTAACGAAGAAGTAAAACTCTCGTTGTTTGCAGACGACATGATCCTATACATAGAAAACCCCAAAGAATCCACAGAAAAACTATTAGAAATAATCAACAACTACAGCAAAGTAGCAGGGTATAAAATTAACGTGCATAAATCAGTAGCATTTCTATACACTAACAATAAACTAACAGAAAAAGAACTCAAGAACTCTATCCCATTCACAATCGCAACGAAAAGAATAAAATACCTTGGGATAAACTTAACCAAGGAAGTGAAGGATCTATACAATGAAAACTACAAGACTTTCTTGAAAGAAATAGGCGATGACATAAAGAGATGGAAAAACATTCCTTGCACATGGATTGGAAGAATAAACATAGTTAAAATGTCCATACTACCTAAAGCAATCTACAGATTCAATGCTATCCCAATCAGAATCCCAAGAACATTCTTCACAGAAATTGAACAAACAATCCTAAAATTCATATGGGGGAACAAAAGACCGCGAATTGCTAAAGCAATCCTGAGCAAGAAAAACAAAGCCGGCGGAATCACAATCCCCGATTTCAAAACATACTACAAAGCTACAGTGATCAAAACAGCATGGTACTGGTACAAAAACAGGTCCACAGATCAATGGAACAGAATTGAAAGCCCAGAGATAAAACCACACATCTATGGACAGCTAATCTTCGACAAAGGAGCAGAGGGCCTACAATGGAGAAAAGAAAGTCTCTTCAACAAATGGTGCTGGGAAAACTGGACAGCCACATGCAAAAGATTGAAAATTGACCATTCTTTTTCACCACACACCAAAATAAACTCAAAATGGATCAAAGACCTAAAGATTAGGCCTGAGACAATAAGTCTTTTGGAAGAGAATATAGGCAGTACACTCTTTGACATCAGTTTCAAAAGAATCTTTTCGGACACTGTAACTCCTCAGTTGAGGGAAACAATAGAAAGAATAAACAAATGGGACTTCATCAGACTAAAGAGCTTCTTCAAGGCAAGGGAAAACAGAATTGAAACAAAAAAACAGCTCACTAATTGGGAAAAAATATTTACAAGCCACTTATCCGACAAAGGGTTAATCTCCATAATATACAAAGAACTCACACTGCTTAACAACAAAAAAACAAACAACCCGATCAAAAAATGGGCAGAGGACATGAACAGACATTTCTCAAAAGAAGATATGAATATGGCCAATAGACACATGAAAAGATGTTCATCATCACTAATCATCAGGGAAATGCAAATCAAAACTACACTAAGATATCACCTTACCCCCGTTAGATTGGCAAAAACATCCAAAACCAAGAACGACAAATGTTGGAGAGGTTGTGGAGAAAGAGGAACCCTCATACACTGTTGGTGGGAATGCAAACTGGTACAGCCACTATGGAAAACAGTATGGAGATTTCTCAAAAAGTTAAAAATAGAAATACCCTATGACCCAGCCATCCCATTACTGGGTATCTATCCTAAGAACCTGATATCAGATATCTCAAGAGTCCGTTGCACCCCTATGTTCATCGCAGCATTATTTACAATAGCCAAGACGTGGAACCAGCCTACATGCCCAGAAACTGATGATTGGATAAGGAAGATGTGGTATATATACACAATGGAATACTACTCAGCCAAAAAAAAAGACGAAATTGGCCCATTCACAACAACGTGGATGGACCTCGAGGGCATTATGTTAAGCGAAATAAGTCAGTCAGAGAAAGACGAACTCTATATGACTCCACTCATAGGTGGAAATTAGTATATTGAGAAGGAGATCTGATCGGTGGTTACCAGGGAAAAGGGGGGGTGGGGGAGGGTACGGAGGGGGAAGTGGTGTACCCACAACATGACTAACAAAAATGTACAACTGAAATCTCACAAGGTTGTAATCTATCATAAAATTAATAAAAAAAAAAAATAAAAAAAAAAAATGAAAAAACAAACAAAAACATAAATCTTGTACACCAAGATACTTAACATGGCTTGTACAGAAAAGTAACAAAGTCACCGATATAACATTAATGAAGCCAAAACTGAAGTTATCCAAATAACTTCCTTAGCTTAATCTCTATAATCTGATCCTGGCTTTCATTACCCCTAACACAAAGACCTGTACATAGTAGGTGTTTGACAGGTATTTATTGATTGAAATGAGATCCAATACTGATTTTGCTACTTATTAACTTGTGTAGCCTTCAGGAAGTCGTTTAACTTCACTGAAGCTTAGTTTCCTCCAAATGAGAGTAAAGATGCCTACTTTATTACATATGGATACTGTGAAGCTCAAAATTACACTGCAGCAATAGAATTAGGGAAGGCACTTTGTAAACTATAATGCATTAGTAGTAGATGAGAAATTAAAAAGTGGACCTCCTAATATTGAAACAATATTAACTGAGTAGAAGTGTTCTCATCATTTAAAAACACAAAGATAGTTATGTATAAAAAGTACAAAATATTGCTTTCAAACTGAATACATCACCAACAGTTATAAAATGTGTTTTCTGCTGGGATCTCTTGCAGAATCCGTTACATGCAGTAATTGCAGCAATAATCAATAAGCTGAGTAAAAGATTAATCAGTTTTGTGACTGCTAATGGAATCTCCAGTACCAGAGTCAGATTAGTTTCAGAGGCCCTCTGAGATGTTCTTCAAAATCCTTAAACAATTTTAATAAGGATGTGACAAAGTTTAGCATAGTTATCCAAAAATCTAATTAATTTGAAACAGAGGGCCAGATTCAATAAGGGGATAGCAAGTACAATTTTTGGCTCTGTTTTGTTTGCAAGTTCATCAAACAGTGTTCCTATTTGTTAGAAACCTAATTTTAATTCTAACAGCACAATTCAATCAATAATTACAACATTTTTTTCATGGAAATCTGCCATATAAAAAACTTGAGTTCCAAAACAGCATAGTTTAATTTAAGGCACAAGTTCTCTATTAAGAGAGAGAGAAGAGAGAGACAAAAAGAGAGAGAGAGATGCACACACACAGAAACAGCTATCACATACTGAGTCCCTACTGTGCGTTGGCTTGGTACTATGTGTATATGTTTATTCATTTAATTTCTCACAACCCTATCCTCTTCTACAAGTATCACTACCCCATCTCACCATATGAAGCAAATGGTTTATCAGTGAACCAAGAAAAACACTTCTTTCATTCTAGTCCATACACTCAGAACATAAAATATATGTATACTATTTAAGAGCCAAAAGATAAGTTATCTCATATTTCTCATACCTCAAAACATTTAACTAAATAAACTGGGCTACTGGGTAGACTGCTGAGCTAGTGGAGGGTGTGGTTTCTTCACTCATACCCTGTGGGGGTTAGGCCATGTCACCTCATCTTTCAGAGACTTGGGAAGCACAGGACTGTGCAGTGCAAAGACACCTGTGCTGACGGGTGACCTCTCCCTCTTTCTTTAGCGACCCTCCTTTGGTTTTCCTCCTACCTCTCTAACCACTCTACTCAGTTTCCTCTAAGTGGTTTTTTCCCCCACTCCTCCTCTAAATGCTGTAGTTCCCTATGGTTTTTCATCAACCTTCTCTTCTTATTTTATACTCTCCTTGAGTTAACTTCAGCCACTTCAAAGGTTTCAATTACCAGAGGAGTCATTGAGACTAATTAGGAGCTGATGAATCACAAATCTTTATTTCCAACCCAGATTTCTCTCCTAAGATTTGGAAGATACCTAATGGGTTGTCCAGAGGCTCCTCAAATTGAACAGATCCCTACCTCTCCCACCTCGCCCTCATGCCCTGGACCTGTCTTCTGCCACCTGGGTTCATTATCTCAGTGAATGAGATCAGCATGACCTAGTTTCCCAAACCAGATATCTGGAAGCAGTCCAGACCACCTCTCTTTCCTTCTTCCCCACGTTCAGTCAATCACCAGTCTTATTAACTCTCCATCTTCCTCACTTTCCAAATCCCTCAAGATAGGGCCCTTCATGATCTAGCCCACCTTTCTTCCCAAACTCATCTCATATGCTCCCTCCCTCACTATCCACACCACACTGACTTGCAGGTAGCTTAGCTCCTCCTGAATGCACCGAGCATCCTTTCACCTGAGCCTTTAAACACACTGTTCTCTCTGCCCAAAACACCCTTTCCAGTCCCCTTGTCCTAGCTTACTCCACCTAGACACCACCCTCTTCAGGAAGCCTTCTCTGTCCCCAAAGCTAGATCAGGTGCTCCTTCCTTGTGCTCATAGGGCACCTAACACAAGCATATTATGGCACTTATCACTCTGCCTGGTAACTATGGGTTTTTCTTGTCCTCCCATACTGAATACTATTTCTTTTTTTGTTAATCTGCCTGACTGGACCATAAGCCCCTTGAAGGAATGAGCTATATATTCACTGCACCTCCACCACCTAGCAGAGCACTCAGCCAGACAGTTGCCATCTCATAAATATTTACTGTAAGAAAACCTGGCTGTACAACTAAGTGAGCAAATCAGTGAGTGATCTCAGGTCCCCGCTCTACATTTACTAGCTGTGTGACCTGGAGAAAGTTATGCAATTTGTGCCTCAGTCTCCTGGGCTGTAAAAGTTGGAAAAATACTTGCCTTGCTCACCTCCTAAAGGTGTTAGGAAGATCAAAACCAAAGGAGCTGATGTATAGGAAACCTTCCTATAAAGTACTTGAAAAATATCTTTTTTTTTTTTTAAAGATTTTATTTTTCTTTTTACCCCCCCGTACATAGTTGTGTATTTTTGGTTGTGGGTCCCTCTAGTTGTGGCATGTGGGATGCTGCCTCTGCAGGGCTTTATGAGCGGTGCCATGTCCGCACCCAGGATTCAAACCGGTGAAACCCCAGGCTGGCGAACTTAACCACTCGGCCACGGGGCCAGCCCCAAACAAAATCATTTTTTTTTCTTTGAGGAAGATTAGCCCTGAGCTGACTGCTGCCAATCCTCCTCTTTTTGCTGAGGAAGACTGGCCCTGAGCTAACATCTGTGCCCATCTTCCTCTACTTTACATGTGGGACGCCCACCACAGCATGGCTTGCCAAGCAGTGCCATGTCTGCACCCGGGATCTGAACCAGTGAACCCCGGGCCACCAAAGCAGAACGTGTGCACTTAACTGCTGTGCCACTGGGCCGGCCCCGAAAAAAATCTTGAAATAGGGCACAGTACCATGAAGCTCCCACTTCCAAGAAAACAGTACATAGAAGAAAAATGTTCTTAACAATAGAGTGACACAGAAACCACCCACAAGATCCCTGAGATTTTCAGACCAAGTACAGAGGTATAATTTAACTAACTGATTCACCAAGGCCGAGTCAGCATTGCCTCCCCTTCCCTCAGTAACTACAGTACTATAAACAATAAAATAAGCAGAAGGGTATCATAAGGAACACTGTCTGTTTCTCTTCTGGAAGTTCATCAAGGACAGGGACTACGTCTTATGTGTTTTTATTACCTTTTATGGCAGAGGTATTAATCTCGGGTCTATATGAGCTTTAGAAGATCCTTGAATTTCCTCAAATTATATGTGAAATGTTGCATTGTGTGAATTTTCTGAGAAAAGAATAAACAATCTTCCTCAGATGTTCAAAAATAACCTGAGTCTCCAAAAACCTAAGAAACTACTGGCATACAGTGCCTAGCACTGTGCCCTACACTTAAGAGGTGCCACACAAGGGAAGAAGGCAGGCAGGAACTAATGCGGCCATGCCCACTACTCGCCCTGGTCGCACCCTCTGACTCACTCAGCGGCAAGTCTTACACATCAAATCAGGTTTGCTTCTTCTTCTTCTACACCTTTATAACAGGACAGTTTCCTAAATCTCTCTTTAGCATGCTTTCTAACAGACAACATAATTAGTACAGTATTTCAACTTATAAGGAATATGCATGCTGGTTTTTCCTATTAATGATAAAATTTTCAAATTCTTGCTTTGTCAATACTGCAAGCATACCCCCATTACATGTGGCTCAGTCAGTAATCACAGCAATAATCAATAAACTAGCCAACTATTTGCAGTCCATAGTTAATTTATTAGTTTTCCCAGTGAAGAACTCAACAATCTTAACTCTGCCAAATGGCTACAAATTCAATTACAACACTACTCAGATGTGTCATCAGTTATACCTTCCTTCAATTACTTCTTATACTCTACGTTAAGAGGCTTTCCCTCTGTGACACTGACCTCTCAGGAAGCACACAACTGCTCCAGTAGTCAAAAATAACATATGAAGTCAATCTATTTTGAATACCAAATTAATAACTATATTTAATTACCTGGATTCAGGTCCCCTGACTCCCCAATAACTCATTGTCCCTGCCTTGAGGTGACTACAATGTGCACATGCCCTTCCTTAAATGACTCTAGACCAAGGGGCCACGTACAGTCATGGACTGATCAGACAGTGAGAAAGAAAATCACAATGAAAAGTCTTCCAGTGAAAAGGTCAATAGGGAACAACTCTTGGGCCTGTTTATAGGCTAAGGTTATTGAAGAGATGTATTCATTAATGATTTGGAAGTGAAAAAGACAGTAAGTTGGCCAAGTTTAATGATAACACTATTTGTTTTGGATAGTAAAACCATAAAGAGCATTAGGGGAGCTTCAGAAGGTCTTAATAGAGGTTTGGGCAGCCAACAGCAGATGAAATTCAACTTGGCTAAGTTTAAGGTAATGTGCATTGGCAGAAGAGTGTAAATTTGTATTCGGTGACGGGTCCAAAACCTGTAGGATCCTCTCAGCTGAAGAGTTATCACCATAGTTAGTTTGGGCCAGTCTCTACACTGACCTTTCACCTGACTTCTAGGCTGAAGCAATTCTGCTATACTTCTGAAGCAGGAGCAGTTTAAATAGTAGCTTCTGGGAACTTGACACTTAAATAAAATAGGACCATCAGGCCACACAGACAGTTGGCCAACTGGGACATTCCCTTATAAAGAGACTACTTTATTCAGCCAGTTCCAACAGTGCTTTGATAAAGATCCGGCCTACTGCTCAACTGCTATTAAAAAATAAATAAAAAATAAGGTAGTGAGAAATTAGTAAGGAACATATAATAAATGTAATAAAGAAACATACATTTAGAGAGAAACAACTTGTTTTGAAATTTTCAATTACCTCAATTTATCCCGTTTTGAACACATTATGTTTCCGAAGTCGATAACTTACTGAATTCCTCTAACTTTACAGTATGGTAGCAAATTCACATCCACCTTTCAGACACATGTAGAAAATATCCCTCTTGTTTCTAGTAAAACTGGCCTGAGTGCACAGAGGTTCCACAGGAGCTGCCAACAAGGACCTCAACCTTGGTTGCGCCCCACACCAATGCTACTGCTAGAGGGCCTTCATTTCCTCACCACCCACATCTTTTGAAGAGAAGCTCTTAGCCAGAGCCCCCAGGGGTTCTGCCCCCTCATGCCAACCACCACCACACAGGGGAACCAACCTACAGGCTACGCTGAGCCCTTCACAGAGATGGAGCTGAATTGGGAGCCACAGTAATGAAAAAATATTGGTGGTCCAAATCTCCTATGCCAGCGGTCCCCAGACTGCTCGGGTGCCACCCCAGCTGAGGCCTGCTTGTGCTCATCCTTTTCTTTGCTTCCAGGAGCTGCAAAATAAACCCCTCATTCTGACGCAAATTTGAGGATGCTTCTTCTTCTTACTGGCAAAGATACCCCAAGATGGTTCACAACAGGGACTAAATAAGGGGCTACTTTTTTTTTTTTTTTGAGGAAGATTAGTCCTGAGCTAACGACTGCCAGTCCTCCTCTTTTTGCTGAGGAAGCCTGGCCCTGAGCTAACATCCATGCCCATCTTACTCTACTTTATATGTGGGACACCTACCACAGCATGGTGTGCCAAGTGGTGCCATGTCCGCACCCAGGATCTGAACTGGCGAACCCCGGGCTGCCGAGAAGAGGAACGTGTCCATTTAACCACTGCGCCACTGGGCCGGCCCCAAGGGGCTACATTTTTATCACTATTTCGAGGGCATCCAAATGTCCCAGACAACACAGACAGGGGGTTAAAATAATCTGCCTCTGAAAAAAGTTTTATTCTTTGACTAGGATGAGAAGACAAAACAAAAACTTTACCTACAGCTTAGAGCATGTCATTATTTAAGAAAAACTGAATAATTTCCAAAACAATTTATTTATTTTACTCAGTTTGCCTTTCTGTCTCTTTTCACAGTTTCTCCACCCTGCCGAGAGAATATACTGCATTATCAGTTGTTCAGATGAACTGCATTGAAATAGGGGATTAACCACTCACTGAAGGCTGAGCTGATTTTGCAGAGTACAAAGTTCGAAGTAGGACCTACTTCATATGGGGCATATTTGAAAGCACCACATGGAAAACGAGCTTCTACTCTCTTTGCTCGCTGAAGAAAACTTCTAATAGCAAAGGCCCTGAGACTGTTAAATGTCCAACTCCTAAGCAGGCAACAAATTTTGTGGTAAAACTCAGCCTTGTAGGTACAAACAAAATCTTTAAACTTCAAAAGCCCAGAGTATTTTTTACATTCCTATTCAAACTCAGGTAGACTAACATTCTAGTAGACAGAATTATTTTTTGCTACCAGGGAAAAAGTATTTGCAAAGCTTCTTCAGCAGGTCCTCAATAGGTGCTAAAGCAAAAACATCATTTAAAACTACCAGGAGTGAAGAAACTGGGAGTCTGCGTCCAGGACTTCCCACTCATTAGCAATGTGACCTCCTACTGAATCTGATCTCCTTGGGCCTCAGTTTCCTTGTCTATAAAATGAAACAGTTGGGGGGCTGGCCCCGTGGCCGAGCGGTTAAGTTCGCGCGCTCCGCTGCAGGCGGCCCAGTGTTTCGTTGGTTCGAGTCCTGGGCGTGGACATGACGCTGCTCATCAAACCACGCTGAGGCGGCGTCCCACATGCCACAACTAGAAGGACCCACAACGAAGAATATACAACTATGTGCCGGGGGGCTTTGGGGAGAAAAAGGAGAAAATAAAATCTTAAAAAAAAAAAAAAAAAAATGAAACAGTTGGACAAGACCTCTAAGGCTCCCTTCCAACTCTATTTGAGTAACCATAGAATTTTAGAGGCAATCTCCAAGTTATGCATACTAGGATAAAGCTAATCATATGTCAATTTACAAGGTGCTTCAGAGGTCAGAAAGTATTTTCCCTCATAGTACCCAATATCTAACAAGGTACGCTATAGTCAAGTACACCAAGGGGAATACTTACACTCCACGGAAACACAAGGTCTCTGCCATAATGGGAGGCATTACAATTAAACTTGTTCCATACTCTTCTGGCAATGTGGAAAAATGGTATAAAGAGAGAACAGGCAAAATGAAGAAAATTATTTGTGTTAATACTGTGCTCCACTCATATAAGCCTCTCAGTATCAAGAGAATCATATATAATAAATCCTTTACTAGACATGGGATTTAGCAGAAACAAATATGAATCCATTTACAAGAACAAGATGTACTGCTGAGTTTCTTAATGAAAGGTCACCCAAAGGCAGAGGTTAACATTAAAATAACCCCCTCCTATAACTGGGTCTCAATGATAGACAAAGCTTATGATGAATCAATAAACAGGGCCCAGCATTGCTGGTTGACGCTGTAAGGAAATGAAGCCAGGACTACCAGACAACAAACACAAAAAGATGGAAGGAGAAATGCAGCATACTGTCTTCAGTCTTTCTAGAAAATGAGAGAGAAAAACAAGAACAAAAAAATTTAAACTACATTTAGGGAATATTTAACAGGGCCCTTTAAACAATTAGTAATGATCAGGTATTTAGTTTTCAGAATATGTAGGTTGGGTGGATTTTTTCTCTAATAAAGCATTTCAAATTCTAATTAAAAAAATACTTTATGGAGGAATTAAAAAGAAACAATAGAGTAGGAGGAAAAGCCATGATCCCAGAAGTGGAATATTCTAACAACATAACTTACAAGAAACTACGCTATAAAAACAGATTGTTGATTAACACAAACTCATAACAAAACGCAGAGAGCTATCACAATGCTGCTGTAATAACACTTGGCTGCTGAATTCTCTCAATACATTAAATATCTCCTTGGAGACCAAATTACTTTACATTTTCTTAAAAGACAATTTATTACAGCTTTGTTTTCTTCTCATTATCTCTTAAAAATATATCTAATGAAGAAAAGAATACAACTTCTAAATAACTTACATAAAATGGTACTAACGTGTGACAACAGACTTTGGTTTAATATGCTGGTTATTATTTAACAGCACACAACAACCTATTGTCACGACAAATCCTTACCACAATGTGATATTCCATGTGTCACATGGATCAAAAACCACTGTATGCCATTATTATGACACACATAAAATTAACAGCCTAAGGCTGCTAGCAATTTAAATAATTGATAAGTTTTCAATTAAAAAGGCAACACTTTCAGGTCTAAGACAAAAATCTATTTAAATTACTGATAAAAACTTACACTTCTGTTGGCACAAAGCCAGAAATGCTTGCATCCAATGGGGGAAAAAAGTAATTGTGCAAGTTTCAACTTAGACATTGCAAATTTTTTATTTTATGCAGAGATCCAGGCTATTTATTCATTTAACCTTTGCAATCAATGAAAAAGAATGATTAAAAAATTTACAGCAAAAGTGTTTCTACTTTTGCTTTTCCTATATGGCTTTTAAAGAAATATTACAGTAGGGGGCCGGCCCTGTGGCATAGTGGTTAAGTTCAGTGCACTCCACTTAGGTGGTCTGGGTTCTTTGGTTTGGTTCCCTGGTACGGCTCGTCACCACTCGTCAGCCATGTTGTGGCAGTGACCCACATATAAAGTGGAGGAGGACTGGCACAGATGTCAGCTCAGGACTAATCTTTTTTTTTTTTTTTAACAACATTTATTTTATTTTTTATTTTTTTAAGGATTGGCACCTGAGCTAACATCTGTTGCCAATCTTCTATTTTTTTTCCCTCTTCTTCTTCTCCCCAAAGCCCCCTAGTACTAGCTGTATATGCTGGTTGTAGGACCTTCTGGTTCTGCTATGTGGGATGCCACCTCAGCAGGGCTTGATGAGCAGTGAGGAGGTCCGCACCCAGGAAGCAAACTGGCGAAACCCTGGGCCACCAAAGCAGAGCGTGCGAACTTAACCACTTGGCCACAGGGCCGGCCCCTCAGGGCTAACCTTCCTTAGGCAAAAAAAGAGGAAGATGGGCACACATGTTAGCTCAGGGCTAATCTTCCTCAGAAAAAAAAGAAAGAAAGAAAGAAAGACAAACACTATGGAGACTACAAATGTATTGAATTCCACATGAAAAACTAAGCTGTTTTCTTACAGTAAATGCCTCATCATTTGTCAGTATCTTCCCTATGCCACCACCCAAATCCTGGAATCAAAATTTTTCAGAGTCAAATTGAACCTAAAATATAAAGGCCAATGCAGGTTTTTAATAATAGGCAACTGAAGACCATCAACCAAAATCTATTAGGTCCAAATGGTTTACTTTTTCACAAAATTGGAACCCAAAGGAATTCTGACCACAAGAACCAAGACAGATCAAAATCAAAGCCATCCAACCTTGTTTGTGCTTCTTTGAGAAAGAGATTCCCCTACTCTTTACTTTATTCAGAGTCTGACTCTACATAAACAAAGAATATGTAATGGCAGGGGTTACTGCAACAGACAGGAGGAAAAGGAAATCCATTTAAGTTTTAAATGAATTGAAACTTCTCTCTCGGGGCTGGCCCCGTGGCTGAGTGGTTAAGTTCTCGAGCTCTGCTTGGGCGGCCCAGGGTTTCACTGGTTCAGATCCTGGGCGGGGACATGGCACGGCTCATCAGGCCATGCTGAGACGGCATCCCACATGCCACAACCAGAAGGACCCTCAACTATAATATACAACTACGTACTAGGAGGATTTGGGGAGAAAAAGCAGGGGAAGAGAAAAAAAATTGGCAACAGTTGTTAGCTCAGGTGCCAATCTTTTTTTTTTTTTTTTTTGAGGAAGATTAGTCCTGAGCTAACATCTGCTGCCAATTCTCCTCTTTTTGCTGAGGAAGACTGGCCCTGAGCTAACACCCGTGCCCATCTTCCTCTACTTTATATGTGGGACTCCTGCCACAGCATGGCTTGCCAAGCAGTGCCATGTCCGCACCCCAGATCTAAACCAGTGAACCCTGGGCCACTGAAGCGGAACGTGCGCACTTAACCACTGTGCCACCAGGCTGGCCCCTCAGGTGCCAATCTTTAAAAACAAAAACAAAAACAAAAAAAACCTTCTCTCTCTCAGGAATGTTTTCATTTTCATTTTAAAATATTTTGCTCAAGCACCCAGAATCAGAAAAGTGAGCTCTACCTTAAGTTAAAATTCTTTAAGGGTCTCAGGTTCCCACCTATAAATATTTATTAACTGAATTAATGAGAAAATCTGGACCTGGTCAACCAGACCACAATCCATAGATCACTGCCAATTCATTAAAAAGTTTTCACTACTCATAGCAAATTAATAAAAATAAGAATAATGTAGTGAGTTGGGGTTTTGTTTTGTTTTTTGATGAGGAAGATTGCCCCTGAGCTAATGTCTGCTGCAATCTTCCTCTTTTTGCTTGAGGAAGATCGTTACTGAGCTAACATCCGTGCCCATCTTCTTGCAGTTTGTACGTGGTACGCCACCACAGCGTGGCCTGATGAGCAACACGTAGGTCCGTGCCCAGGATCCAAACCCACAAACCCTGGGCTCCCAAAGCAGAGTGCACAAACAACTACGCCACCGGGCCGGCCCCTGTAGTGAGTTTTATATAAAACTAAATTTACTTCCTTTAATGGTCATCTTTACTTTTGAGATTATGTACTGCCCAATGTTTTAATCTTTAAATGACTCTCACTGTTTTTCTTTGTTAATAAAATAATAGTTAACAGTAGATAATTTTATTAGTTTATTTATTTTATTAATTTTTTATTTGGCAAAATTAAAAGTTACTATGCCTATGTCTGTCCCCCAAGCTAAAAATGAAAGACTGATTAGCTCATGAAATCCAAATACTTGGGGATCAATGAGCTAGATGATTTCTGTTCAGACTAAAAAGTGGCTCTCAAGAAATCTCAGCAACTTTTAAGGACAATTCTACAACTCTAATATTTTCCTACAACACAAAAATAAACACTGCATTTGAGAAAATAAGCGTAAGTCATAAGAAACATATACAACAGAGATCTCAAGGTATTATATAAGGATAAATCATTCAGAATTTAATAATGGTGATGACAAACTAATGTGTAAGGAGGTGGATGGGAGAGAAAGAGTGTGAAACATAAAGGAGCAGGGGCTTTGGGATAAGGAAAAGCTGAGCTTAAATTCCATATTCACATTACATATACTAGCTATAAGACCTTGGGCACATCTCTTAACCATAGCTCCCTCATCTAAAAATTAGGGATGATGATATCTACCTCACAAAGGTAGATAATTTAAGATGTAAGAAAATTAAATACCTGAAGCATCTAGTATATACTAGGCACTTAGAAATGAAAATAATTATCATCACTATGATCACATGCAGTAACATTTCTCAAAAAGCACAATTTGTCAGATTTTCCCAAAAGTACATTACTGAAAACATACCTTTGTGTGTGATTATGTCAGAGACATAATGAAAGTACACTGATGTGAGTTCTCTGCAATGGACATACGTGAAAAAACTAGAACCCATCTGTGTGCATGCGTTTTCTAAAAATAAGCATGTCACATTCTCAGGAGAGTTAGCCAATCTATCAACACCAGTGCTAGACCTTGCAGCAGACAATCCTACTCTGCCTTTCAAGGTACTGATGAGCCCCGCTCTAAATTCTCAGGGCACAAAGACTCTCAAATAAGTTAATGGGAAGTCAATGGGAAATTGACTTTTCCTACTTTGTGCTGGTCTGAATGCAACGCTCTGTTAATCATGCCATCCTTCTTGTTCTCTTTCCTCCTATCCTAAATTAAAACTATTGGCGGAAACCCATACAGATATTTTATAGTTTTCATTACAATGAAACAATATCCTGGTTGAAGTTGACGTCTATCAAAACCTACAACCAAACTGCTGGCTAAGATTAGAGCCTCACTAGAAAGCAGGGGCCCCAGCTCCAGCATTTCCACCATAATACCACTTTGCATTTGTATAGGACTTCTAACTTTTCAAAGGGCTTTCACATCTATTATCCCATTTGATCATTACAATGACCCTGTGCAGTAGAAAGGACAAGTATTATTATCCGCAATTGACAGATGAGGCAACTACAGCACAGAAAGGTTAAGTGATTTGCCTAAGGCCAGGGAGCCAGAGGAGAGCAGTGGTCTCTTGACTTCCAACCCCACGCTCTTTCTACCAGATCACTAGCGAAGGTTTTATAAACAGATCACAAACTCAGATAAAATAGAATAAAACAAATAAGAGGAAATAAAACCACATAAGAGGAAAGCACAAATCAGGGCTCAGGGAGGCTATGACTCTTCACAGTAGTTGAATTTTTCAAGCTTAAGTTCTAGAAATGTACCCTTTTCTCTTGTTTATCTACTTCAGTCCTGAGATGAATGTTAATGCAAATTTTCACCGAAATTTGAAACACAAAAGAAAAGCCATTTCAGGATATATTCAGGTCACTTTGATTAAGTAACCCTGTAGTTCATTTTGGGGTGGGGCTGAGGGGTGGTGAGTGCATAAAATGACTGAGAGTACATCTTTAAATCGTGTATCCGTATTAAGCCTGCAGCTACATTATAACTGTAGTCTGTCTGGAAGGGTGAAAGAGATCTCCAGTTGAAAGTAGATTTTGAAAAATTTTTTAGAGCCCAGGGGTTCATTTTTAATGAGCCGTTACTTTAAGTACTGCATAAAAAATACAGGAAATTGATAGTCCATTTAGTCTGCACCATACCTAATGCAAAAGTCATTAAGATGCATTATTCTTAATGTTCATGATATTATCAGTAAGCATCTTTTGAAAATGCCTTTAACTTTCACGTAAGGAAATCTTTGAAAACCTTATATATTATATAGAAAAATGTTATCGACACTGTGATTTACTTTTATATCTTCCCTATGCCAAGAAACAGCATCCTCAATTACATTAACATTTTAAAAACAGTCCTCATTTGTAACGTACTTACATATGACAGCATTGCCTTCATTTCTTCATCACTTCTCACTGTAATTCGATCACCATCTTCATCTTCATCTGTTTAAAAAGCAATATAATGCAAGTGATAAGATTTGCGTTTTTTTCCTGAATTTGCCACAAAAAAAAGATTTCCATTTTTTTAATATGCAAAAACCACATCAGGTGGGAACACAACACAATCGGTTTTTACAACTTGATATTCAAATCCTCAACACCATATTTTTGGGGATGTTGAGGTTATTGGTTTGTTGTTTAGTTTTGGTTTTTGTTCAGAACACAACCAGAATCTCAATAAAGAACTAAAAAACTTAGGGACAGCTGAAAATTCAAATATTGCTCATGTCATTCATAACATGTATCTACGTTAAAAGTAAACATCACTGGAGTATGACTAAACAGATTTGGTTCGGAGAACTTTAAAAACCGGAGAGAGGCCACTCTTGTTCAACTATCAGTACTCTTCTCTCTCCTTCACAGCACCCTATTGCTCTGTTTCTCCATTCTTCCTCTCTCCCAGGCAATCTACCACGTCACAATAGCATCAGAAAAATGCCTAACGTTTCCTGAACACCACTACAGGCACTGTGACTTGTGCTTCATACACAGCACCTTCTCAAAAACCTCACAATGATCCTACGATGCAGACAGTCGGACAGTTATTTTCATTCCCTTTTTATTTCATTTCCCCATGTCCCTTTTTTCATTCCCTTTTGGGGACCTAGCACAAAGTTAACTTGCAAAGCAACTCTAATACAGTTCTCCCCATACCCCTCTCAATCTAGCACCTTTCTTTCTCTTTCTGAATGGTTTCATTTGTATCGGGTACTCTCTGACCACAGTAAGCTTCAAATGGTGATGCATGCTACTTTGAAATAATTTAACGGTCTTAAAACTGGGGATAATAAGACTTTACAAAATATATAACCAGAATGTGTGCATTTGAATAAATGTATCATCTAAATAGCTACATCCAGAAACAATGTACTTATTTCAATGACGCTTCTCTTATTCAAAATAGTTTTGAAATAGCTCCTCAAAAACTGCTTTAAGAACCTGAAGATAAATCACATGAAAATATCACATCTCATTTTTAACCCCAAATGGAACTGTCTGCCTGATCACCTACCTACACTATCTGCCAGGCAGGACTCAGAATGACTTTCGGCCATTTCTAAATATTTAGTTAGCTACTTCATTTTTCTATAGATAAAGATCCGTCAATAGGAGAACAGCCTATATGGTGGCACAGCTGAAGAAAAATGCCAAGAACATTTTGAGCAACGGCAGCATTGTGGAAAGTACACAGCCTCCCAGGGGACATCTTGAAAGGGGAAGGCTCTCACTTGGATGCCTCAGCTCTGGTGAGCTTGTTAAACAATCAGTGTGATTATTTTTTTGGTCACTTCTGGGCTTCTAATTGTTGATTTGACCAGATGAAGGAAACCTGATCACAGGCCTGGAGAAACAGAGGAATCTCTGGTCATAAAGAGAATAAGCCAGCATGACATGCTCAGGGGACTCTCACTGAAAATACGGGGCGGTTCAGCTCAGCACATGGATCTTAGGGCCCCACCACACGTCAGGGGGCCCTCCCTCCTGTCCAGCAGCAGTTCTGAAGATATCCCTCTGCTTGGTGACCAGACCATGGGAACCTAGGAGGGAGCATGTGTTCTCCCTAATTAGCCTATTTCAGAGCAAAATGCTACTTCCTTTTTCTCCTCAGTAGCCAATAGCAATCTGACAGCAAGATGGAAACCTGCACTTGAGCCAGCCCTGCTGGCTGACCAAGCCAACGGCTCTCACTGGAGTTTTCTCTCCAAAGCATTTGTTCCTGGATTCTGGATGCTGGTTCACTCCTGCAGAGTTCTCACCTCGATATAAATCAGTATCGAATCACACTGCCTAAATATCTACATAGGTAGGAGCTGTCAAGAGTCACTACTGGTATTATGCTACCAAGAGCTGCCCATTTTCAGTATAAAAGGCACACGGTGGTCACCTTCAGTAACAAAGAAGGTGCATTCCTAGGTAATGTTAAATATATAAAAGTCTGTATAGGGATCTAGCACTTTCACTTTTTTTTTGGTACAGACTTTATAAAGCCAAACTGGGGGAGAAATGCCATTCTAGTTTTAGAAACAGAAGGAGTTTCTACACAGGTTCTAAAAACTAGTATTTTCAAGGTTAAGTCAAAAAGTCTTCCTCCAAATGCAGGAAACAAAGGGGAAAAAAACAGATATAGTATAAAGGGACATAATGTTACATGTTACCACACATGAAAGCACTTTGCATTTTTGTTTTAAAACCAAGTCAAATTTTCTGTTTAAATGTGGGCTAAAATGATTTGTTCTTGACGAAGTCCGAAACTTGGTAAAATTTCCAGCCTGAACAAAGCAGCTTTCTGAAAATCTCATTCCTGTACCAGAGCTAGCTATAGAGACGGTGGTAATGAAGGGACTGCTCGTATTCAAATCTGAATATATACAAGAACTAAATAAAGTATCGCTTACATGGGATGAGGAAGTTCTTGGAGTTAATAAGGCAGGTGAAAAGTCTCCTTATAACTTGTAAAGAGAGGGCGCAGATTACAGAAAGATCATTTAAATCAGTCTCTCTAAAACAGGAACAACAACTGGGTTCTCTAGGCTCTCAAAACAAGGGCTTGACCATTTAAGGCTACTGAAAACAAAAGATTCTGGAATTCTAGAATTCCACGAAATCTCTGTGGGATTATTTCACCAAAAAACTGTGAGGGAAGTCGGGTACCAGAATAATTTCTTCCATAGCAGTTCCATGAAAAGCAGACGAAACACTGCAAGGGCACTCTGCTCTCAGTGGACAGAAAACTGAGGACAAAATACCAGAATAGCCTTTGACGCCAGCCTAGTGGAAAGCGCTGGAGCTGCCCCACCATGGGTCTGACTCCAACAGAAAAGTCTCAGGTAAGTTGAAGAGACATTCTAATAAAGACTGGGGGTAAAATCAGGCTCAAATGACAGTGATTAACAGTTCCTACGGATTAACAAGAAACTTCATTTTATGTAGGTACTGCTTGCCTTTACAAGTTGCTCCTTGGTGGACCGTCTGCTTCACTCTTTAATATTCGTAATTGGTAGTTTTAATGAAGACTCCTTGTTCTTGTCAAAGAGGAGACTGAGTTGGAAAAGTAATTACACCTAAGAGAAAACTGATGACATTTGGCCAAAATCCAAGCTATCTAACTCCCTGATGGCAATCTCAGAGCAACCATTGGCCTTGGCATTTAAAGTGAGAATACATTTCTATCTAAAGACAATGAATTCTAAAGAAGACATACAAATAGCCAACAAGGACATGAAAAGGTGCTCCACACCTTTCTCTAATCATCAGAGAAATGAAAATCAAAACCACAACGAGCTATCGCCTCACTCCTGTTACAATGGCCAGTATCAAAAAGCAAGGAAAAACACGTGTTGGCAAGGTTGTGGGGAAAAGAGAACGTTTGTGTACAGTTGGTAGGAAAGCAAATTGGTACAGCCACTATGAAAAACAGTCTGTGGGTTCCTAAAAAAATTTAAACTACAACTACTATATGATCCAGCAATCGTACTTCTGGGTCTATATCCAAAGGAAATGAAATCAGGATCTGGTAGAGATATCTACCCTCCCAGGTTCGCTGCAGCATTATTCACAACAGCCAAGATATGGAAACAACCTAAGTGTCCATCACTAGATGAACTGATAAGAAGACGTGGTATACACAGCCACATATATATGCACAGTCATGAAAAACATAGAAATCCTGTCATATGCGACAACTTGGATAACCTCAAAGACATTGTGCTAAGTGAAATAAACAGAGAAGAACAAATACTATACGGTATCACTTACATGTGGAATCTAAAAAAGCCAAACTCAGTAAAAGAGAGTAGAGAGGTGGTTACTAGGGGCTGGGAGATATGGGAAGTGGGGAGATACTTGTCACAGGGTACAAACTTCCAGTTATAAAGATTAACAAGGTCTGGGGATCTAATGTATAGGATGGTGATTATAGCTAATGATACTGTATTATATACTTGAAAGTTGCTAAGAGAGTAAATCTTAAATTTTCTCACCACAAAAAAGAAACGGTAATTATGTGATGGGAGGGAAGTGTTAGCTAATGCTCTGCTGGTGATCATTTTGTAATATAGAACTACATCAAAATCAATGTGCTGTACACATCAAACTCACACAACGTTCTATATCAATTATTTCTCAATAAAGCTGGGAAAAATTAAAAAATAAAGACAATGAATTGACAGAAATGACAAGTTAGTAAAGTGTAAGAAAGTAGAAATATATACCAAGCAATTTAGTACAACAATAACTTAAAATACTTTTCCGAATAAAAGTTGGATATACACAGCTCATCCAGCAAAGACTCTGGCAATTTGCCTATCAGACTGGATTAGCTGTAAAAAGTACACCAATGGCAACTATAAATCATAAAACTTACTAAAATGGCACAAAGAGTTTCCAAGGTATAAACATGTTGATGAAGAACACTAGAAAGTCATGGTACTAAGTAGAGAGAAGCAGAAAAAATAATTTGAACTCTTTTTATCTTAAACATGAAGGTTCTTTGCCACCTGACCAAAAAAGCATTACTAGATATGACCAAGAAGGGGTGGGGGGAGAGCTCTGATACACTGGTTCACAATGAGAATTCCAGGCTTCTCTAGTTGCCTGGAGCATAGTAATATGATTTTCCAGCACATTAGGGAAGCAAAAGTAGAACCAGAAAGTCTATGTACTGGCTGGATTTTGTTAATGTCACTTAAAATGGAGGAAAAAATCCTAGCAAGATACCAAATAGAGTGCAGCAGATGGTAAACAAATATTATGAAGCAATCTTCACAAAATCTGCAGTGTGTCACAAATATACAAAATGGCAGAGTTTGGGAAAAGAGAATCATAACAGGCCATATGTTGTTAGTGATTTTATTTGAAGAAACATGCAATCCAAAAGAGAAACCAAGAGGAGGAACATAAAGGCCCAAGAGAGGAGAGGCAGCCCCAGGTAAGGGCGTTCAGAATAGCAAGCACAGTGCCTTCTGAGTAAACTAGCAGACAAACAGCAGACACCAGGGAGCTCTCAGCCAAACAGCACCCACTGCAGTGACAGGGCTCAAGTGGGGTCTTGAGAGAAACAATCTAGCTTCTACAAAGGAACAGAAAGTTAAGGCAATATATTATACGTCATTTGTCACATTCCTTCAGTGCCAGGTGAGAGTCGATTAAAACTACAGCAAAGGCATTTTTCCGAGGCAAGAGGAAAGAAATGAAAAGGTAATTGTAGAGGTCAGAAAGACATCAACAGGAAACTATCTGAAAAACTGTCAAGTTTAGAGCCCTTCTTAGGGGTAGAATCAAAGATCTGGACAGGACTAGAGGCCACAGTTTCTATGGCCAAATCGTTATACTCACGAGTTTTAATTTAGCTCCATGACTCCCATCTCCTGATTCCTTCTTCACTTCTTTGCTTCCTTCCTCTTTCCAGCAAATCTGTAAGTGTCCACTATGTAGCAGGCAACATTCTGGGCACTGGGGGTAGTAACAGTGGAAAGAGAAAATCCTGCCCTCACGGAGCTTACACTCTAGTTGAGAGACTGAAAGGATGAGGGAGTGGGCTGTACGGCTATCTGGAGAAAGAATGTTCCAGGCAGAGGGAGGAGCTAATGTTAAGACCCTGAGGCAGAACAATACCTAGCATATTCCAGAGACTGAAAGACAGCCAGAGTAGCTGGAGCAGAAGGAGACGGGGAGAGAAACAGATGAGCTCGGAGAAGTAATGGTGGGCAGAGCTGGGGCGGATGAGAAAAGGCAGAGCCTTGTAGGGCTTTTTAAAGACTTGGCTTTCACTCCTGAGTGAGATGGAAACCACTGGAGGGTTCTGAGTGTCGTGATCTCACTTAAGGTCTAAAAGGATCACTTTGGTTGCTGTGTGAAGAAGAGGCTGTGTGGAGGCAAAAGCAGAAAGAGGGAGACCAGTTAGGAGACCGCTGTCCTGGTCCAGGTGAGATGATGGTGGCCCAAACCAAGATGAGGTTTTGAGCAGTCATCACACGCTGGATATATTTTAAAGATAGAGCCAAGAGGATTTGCTGATGGATGAGATATAGAAGACCTGTCCTTACTACTTCACTCCTTCAGCCATCCATGCATTCCAGAAACACCTTTTGAGAGTCCACCATGTGCCAGGTACTAGGCTGGGTTTCTAGGGATTCAAAATTCAGCAGCACTCTCTACTGCCCTCAAGAAGAACTAGCCTGGTACTTGGGTAAAGGACTTAAACTTCTTAATTCTCATGCAAAATAGCAAGACTGCTACTACCTACTACCTACTACCACTAATAATAAGTAACCAATAACTAGTAATACTACTAATACCTACTGCTACTACTAACTACTTTCAAAAGGCTAAAAAGGATTTGCACTTTTGCATCAATGATATTTCAAACCAAAATTTCAATAAAGTTGTCTTCAAATCGTCTCAAGTTCTAGGATGTTCAATTAACTCTTAAATATTAAATAATTTTTAGATTCAGTGTAGGTCTATTGCGAATTACAATTTTTCATTAACCTACCTAGTTTTACTTATAAACAACCAGTTATCTTTTACATATACTATAGTTTAAGAAAATGAAACTTCATTTTTTCCAAATATTTTATGATTTAGACTTTTCTCCAAAGCAAAAAGGAGTTCCCAACCAACTATTCTAAATGAGGTTGTCTTTGCTATTTGGACATGAGGGGTGTCCCCTACAGGTGTCGTTCCAGTAATCAGCTATAGTTGTTTTCATACTTTTTTTTTTTTTTGAGGAAGATTAGCCCTGGGCTAACTACTGCCAATCTTCCTCTTTTTTTGGCTGAGAAAGACTGGCCCTGAGCTAACATCCATGCCCATCTTCCTCTATTTTATACGTGGGATGCCTAGCACAGCATGGCTTTTTGCCAAGCAGTGCCATGTCCGCACCCGGGATCTGGGCCTATGAACCCCGGGCCAGCGAGAAGCAGAACGTGTGAACTTAAACGCTGTGCCACCGGGCCAGCCCCTTGTACTCTTAAGAATTTACAACTTATGTAACTGCAATTTTGCTTTAAATGGTCATATTAATTAACTTAAAATAAGATATGACGTACTGGTTTTAAAATTTCCAACCAAAATAATCTTCCAGAAATTCATACAACAACTGAAAAGGATTCTATTCAACGTGAAGTGAGTATAAACGGTCATGGTTGAAGAAAGACATAAATAAAATAAAAATTTATCCTATAGCCTATTTTCTGAACCAAAACTCAGACACACAGTTTGACACATGTGAAGACACTATGAGGGCTACAGACCGGAATATGTGAAGTCAGAGCATCTTGGAAAAGTGGAGCCATATGGTATTTACAGATATAAGTCAGCACTTGTCCATATAGACTTAAAATGCATCTTCCAGGTCACTAGTAAGATTTTACTATCCAGCAACAGCAGCACAACAGTCATTTTACAGCAGTAACTTGTCTAGAGAAAATCCAGGGAGAGGAAGACATGTAACAGATATGCCCAGGAAACTCATTAGAGGGCACAGTTGATTTCCATCACCTCATGTGTTGGTCTACTCATTAATCTGTTAATGAAACTGTGAAAATCAGCAGGGGTCTCTGGGCCTATATGAATGTCAAGCTCCTACAGCATATGTAGGGCCCACGCATGCAAATATACAAGATTTTTTATGGTTATAGCATTTCGTTTCATCTCAGAAGTGGTCTCACATCCAGGAAAAGACAAATTATTCAATAACTGGTGTGGAGTCAACTGTCTATCCGCTTGAAGAATAAAGCTGGATCCTCTTTCACCAAAATAAATTGAAGATGGTACAAGAATTAAAAAAAAAAAACTTCTGACCTTTGTAATAAAAATGCATGCTGTCTTACCAAAAAAACCCCACAAAAACACCCCACAGTCATACACATACAAAGGTACATGTTTGTATACATACCTAATGTGTGTGTGCTTAACCTCATTAAAGTAGAAAAAAAGGATATGGATGAATTTTTTTCCAATGGATTGTGGAAAATGGAAGACCTTTCTAAGCATGACATAAATCCAGAAGTCACAAAGGAAAATATGATAATTCTGACCACGTAAAAACTTTAAATTTCTCCATGGGAAAAAAAAAGACCAGAACAAGATGAAAGGAAAGCAAAAAACTAAACAAAAATATTTTTAACATATAAGACGAAGCGCCAATTTTCTTAATATTGGAAAGCTCCCAAATCAATTAGAAAAAGAAATAACATTATAGAAAAGTAGGCAAGGCGACAAATAGTTCACAGAAATTAAATACAAATGACCAAAATATAAATGAAAAGATACTCAAACTTATTTGTAATTGAAGAAATACAAAATAAAACAATAACATAATAACTTTTTCACCTATCAAATTAACATTGACTAAGAAGTTTGCCAATACTCAGAGTTGGTGAGGGTGGAGAGAAGTGGACATTCTCAAACACAGTCGGTGCAAGTGTAACTGGTTCCACCTTTGGAGAACAACATGGTAATAGCTATTAAAATGTAAAATATGGGTTCTCTAGTCTTGGTAGTTCCAACGCCTAGGAATTTATCCTACAAAGATATTACCATAACGTGGAAAGATTTAAGACGTTGGTGACTGCAGCATTTTTTCTAATAAATACTGAAAAACTGGTTACAAACTTAAAATTAAGTGTGGTCCATCAATAGGTTAAATAAAGTAAGCTATAGCCATAAAAGTAAGTGTAATGTAGTCATCTGAAAGAATGAAGTTGATCTGTGCACACTGATGCTGGCAAGAGGTCCAATATATACTATTAAGTGGGGGCAGGGTAAACTAGTTGTAGTACAGTATAGATTAAGTACATAGAAAATTTTTGTAAGGATACAAAAGAAATTGTTAACTAGTTAATTGAGGAAATGCAAACTTTTACTTTTTGCTTTATTTTACGCTGCTTGAATTTTTTTTTAAAGATGATCTATACCTTAATTAAAAAAAAAAAAATCAAACACTAGATACTGAAAAGTACTTTCATTTGTGCTCTAGTTGTAAGGGAGAAAGGACCTACAAGGGGGAGGAAAAAAACGTTTAGGGCCATCAGTCCAAGAGGGGAATTCAGCACCAGGGGGCCTCCCTCCCTCATCCAGCCCTAACTCCCCTCGGAAGCACCATCCCCAGAGACAGAAGCAGAATGAATACACCCACTGCAGACCCTCTGCCCCTCAGGACATCGGGCCCAGTCAAGTGTGGGAATTTGAATTTGGAGCCTGAATTGTCCACCACTAATCAATTATATCCCATGCCTGTGCAACAGCACAAATAATCCAAAAAAGCGAATTACTTACTTTGTTTTAGGTCACATGCATTTTATAATTCTCATTTGAATATGGACACATATAACATTCTACAAGGCACAAAGATAAGTACTAAAAAGACAGTAAAAGTGAAATAAAAGACAGTCCCTGGTACCAAGCCATTCAAAATCTAGTGAGGACAGGAAGCATGCACACAGCCAGCCAGGAGGCAGGCCCAATGGGTCACCTGCTCTAGTAAAGGAGCACAGAGAGGTCCACTGCATCTGGGGGACCAGAGGCTTCACTGAAGAGACAGCACTTCTCAGAAAGGAAGAAACTGTAAGATTACCTGAATTTCCCCTTTTTCCACTTGCTCAACTCTCTTTTTCTTTACATTTATGTAAGACAGGTAAATTTGATGGCTGTCCTTTCTCTGGCTGCTTAATTCACATCACTAAATATAATACCATCTCTTTTGTATAAGAAATCAATTCATGTTAGGTATACTTTTCAGTATTAAATATATTAAATCAATATTTCTTCCATTAAAGTTTTATTTATTCAAGAGGTGTTTCATCATACCCATAAACCACTGAAATATCTCAAAAATTTCAGCAAATTAGCTTACACACTACATCTTTCTAACTATCTCTTATACACAGATTCCATTTATTAGTGCAGATCTCTGGTTCAGAAAATAAGGTCACCCTAGAACAATCATGAAAAAAAGTCAGCCTAGGATTTTAAGTCTATAATGAAAAGTATATGATAATCTAAGCACAAAAAACAAATGACTATCATTATTTTGTCTGTGTGTGTTTTTATTTTTTCCATCTAAAACTGGTCCAGATGCAGACGGGTATAGAACTGCTGCTCTTGTTGGGGGAAAAGAAGGAATGAGATCTCTAAGAACTTAAACCTAACAGTTTAAACTTTTTTTTCTGTTAGTGTTAGGTAGACTCTTCTGTATTAAACACATTACCATAAATATTTCTTTGATCAAAGTTTTATTTATTCAAGAGTTGTTCCATAATACCCATAAACCATAAACCCACACACCACATAAGCCATACTTAACGCTCCTCACAGGCTGTCGACACTCTTGATTATAGAGTGCAAGTTCTACAGTCACAGCTGCACATGAATCCGGGCTCCATCACTGCCTAGCTGATCACCATCGGCAATCATTCCACATCTCTGAGCTTCAGTTTCCTCACAGGTATAATTTTCCTACCTCACAGAGTTGTAAAGATTAGCAACAATCTAGGTAAATCATCCAGGACACTGCCAGGCACAGAGCAGGCCATCAGTAAAGGACAGCCAAAATCATCGGTACTGTGACTATGAGCCCTAACTCTGGAAGGTAGTGGGGCACAGGTACATGAAGCCACATTGGGGAACACAGAAAGCGAGAAGTAGAAAGTACAAGTAAGCTTCTTTTTGCCACACTTAAGAATAATCAGAACAAGCCTCCACAGTGGTTGAGAATACATATATATATATATATATATATATGCATGCTCTGGAGTCTACTCCAGAAATTCCACTCACCACTACTAGCTGCGATACTTTGAGCAAGTCGCTTAGAGGAGATGTCCTTTCCTTAACTAAAACAGAGCTAGTAATGGTCCTTCAAAGAACTTCATGGGGATATTGTGAAGGTTAAATTAAATGAGACAGCCCACGGAATGCTCTTAGCACAGCATCTGGCAACTGTAAGTACTCCAAACGTTAACTCTCAGACTGTCCATGAAAGCCCTGGCACCCCGAAGGGTTACCGCCCGGGGTCTGAATAGAGCTTGCAACACTAATATGCATTTCAGATATACATACTATTTTTCAGTAGTATATAGAATCCACTGTGGTTAATAAAATACTAATTATTTTAAGAGTTCTACTCATGGTAGCTTTTAAAAACACACAATGATTGTTGAAAAATATTCAAACAATAGAGAAATATATAAAGTAAAACATGCGCTCATTCAGCCAACTGTTCCCTCACTCCAGGCCCCAAGTGCTCTTTCCAGGGAGACCAGTGGAAGGCACTGTGGTGGGCACTCTTCAAAGCCCTGTCTCTCAATACACACATGAAGCTGGGAGGAGGAAGGATTCGATATTTCACAAAACGGGATCATACTACAAACATTATTTGTTCATTCAATAATACATCATGGCTATCCTTCCACGTCAATACATAAAACCCTAACTCATTCCTTTTAGCCACTGCTTAATACTTCAGATTATGGATAAATAATTTATTAATCCATTATTCTAGGCATTTACCTTACCTCTAACTTGTTGCTACTAAAAATAATTCCACAATGAACACTTTGTCTGAAGGGCATTCAACACATGTGTAGGTATTTCTGTTGGACTGCTTCCTAAAAATGGATCTGCCGAGTCAAAGGTTTTGCACATTTTATATTTTGGTGTGTATTGCCAAATTGTCCCCCAAAGAGAACATAAATAAAAGAGAAGACATTGCACTCTCTGTCATTAACCATCTGTTTAAAAAACAAGAATAAAAAGTATACTATCATGCAGAGAAACCATACATTTTTCTCTATGGAGAAGTGGCCCTCATCTTCAAAAGAAGATGGGAACCACAGTTGCAAATCCTTACTTTACCCTTCTCAACGCTAGAGACCCTGGCTGCTGACTAAACTCTCCTCTTAACATGACCTGGACCCTGCCCTCCCCTGCAGTGACCTGGCTCACATCAAATCCAGTTTCCAGTACGCCTGCCCCCACCCCCCATCTCCAAGCCAATTGGTTTGGGGGTGGGGAACTACAAGACCTGAGGTGTTGCTGTCATCATCTAGCAGCCACGCCAAGCCCCATTAAAACAGAATTATTCCATGCAACGTTCAATTAAAAGCTCTACTCTGTTGCTGTTTTAAAGCAGCAATGGAATAAAATCTCTTAATCAATAATCATTGGCCTACAGGTAGTTTACACGTTTCATTTTGTCCCACAATATTATTACAGTGAGGAGCAAGAGCAGATAAAGGTCATGGTGGTAATTAAAGCTATATTATAGAAATATGCACACCCAAGATATGATTAAATAAGAAAATATTACTTGGTTCAGTACCATCATTAAACTTGCATTAATTTATAAATATTTAAATGTACCATATGATGATCATAAATAATCTGTTTTTGTCAGTTTCTAAAGTAATGCAACCCATAAACCCTTTGAAAAATTACTGCAGAAAGAAACAGTCAAGAAAGTATACAAGCCAGACTTACATTCAAATGCTGTGGTTGTTGCTTCAGGCAGAACCTGTCCTATCACATCCTAGACAAAGAAAGAATAAAGAAACACAATTAGCCATCTTCTTTATTGCTAACATGCGGCAAATCCTAGAGGAAATATGACAACCCGGAAAAGGTTTCTGAAACGTTGGCATAAACTATAAAAACATTAGCTCATAATCACACTTAGCCCAACAAGGTAAGCCCAGAGTTTAAATCTCTGGGGGGGGGGGGGGTATCTTCACAAAATCTTTCCTACTGTATATTAATAAAATAATCTTCCACTCTCAATTCAACAGTATATACAAATACACTGTTATGTAGTTACCAAAAAAAACTGGTTCCTTCTATGGGAGGCTGCACTGCAATAGAAAGAGTAAGAGTTTGGGGGTCAGACTGGCCTGGGTTTGAATCCCAGCTCTGCACTTACTGGGTGTGTGACTGGTAACAAATTACTTAACCTCTCTGAGCCTCAATATGATTATCCTATGGGTCTAGCAATACTCCTGGAGGTAATGTAAAAATTGAACAATGTGATAAACATAAGGTAGTCTAGCACACTGTAGACATTCAACAAATGTAGTTCCTGATAGATAACTAGCAACACCTTGCCTTGGACTCACAGCAGGAAGAGTTCAAAACACAAGTTTCTGTGATGACAATATAAACCCATATTGCTGCATTTAATACAAACAATTCTTATCAACCTTCACTCTCAAGCAACTGAAGAATATATATTTAATGGCACTGAAATAAAGTTAACCTAGCCTACAAAAATTTTTTAAGTGTATATAATGCGATATCAATGTTTACATGAACTTATAAACTTGAAAATTAGTCTACAGAGGCAGTTTAATTAAAGAGGCAGAGAACACCTTCAAGAAATAGTGAGTTCTGCGAAAAGTGACCCTCCATTGTGTCCAGGCCAACCCACATGGCCTGCAAACCTCGCTGCTCTTAGGGAGCTCCGCTACAACATCCCTCCTGGGTAGTGCCAGAACTGGCACCAAGCAGGGGGCTGACAAAGCCACTGGCAGCATTCCTCAGCAGGGAGCCACAGCCCTCAGAGCAGGGCACTTGGCAGAGTGGTGGCTGCAACATCCTTCTAAAGGCAGTTCTTCAGAAGCTTGCGCTGCAGTGGCAATTTGCATAATAGCCTCACCTCTACAGGGCTTTTTTTTTTTTTTAAATAAATCTGTGTATATAAAATTGATCAAAGGGAACTATCACAGGCAACCCTCACTCATTAGTGCCAAAGGAGAGTTTTTTTTCCTTCTGACCCTAGTATTAGCAAATGAAATAGCAACTTTTTTGAGGAAGTATTTGTAAAAGATTTTAGTGTTAAAAAAAATTCTTTTCTACACACTGGTAGGTAGAAAGTATTTATTGACAAGTAAGTGGAAACTGTAAAGCGAGTACGGAATAAACTATAAGGCTGCCAGTGTAAAACCTGAGAGCCACACTGCTGGGGTTGGCACTCAGCCTCTCTGTGCCTCAGTTTCCTCCTGTGTAAAATGAGATCATAACTGTACCTCCTGCATAGGACAAAATGGTTAATAATAAAGTGCTTAGAAGAGTGTCTAGCAAACGGAAAGCATCATATATATACATAGAGATCTATATATAGTGTGTTAAACAAATAAAACAAGCCATTGATGACCAGAACATTACAAACTTACCTCATGATGAAACCTTACATTTCAGCACCTGACAATCGGTGGAGGATGGTCATTTGTTCACTTCATCCATCCACAGCATTTATTAGGGACCTTTTCTAGGTAGTATTAGTAACCAAAAAAGGGGGGGGACTCCACCCTCAACCCTCCAGGTCTGGACTATCACTGGTCACCTCCAGGGAACTCCCATCACTCAGACAACCAAGCTTGAGAGGTGAACTCTACAGACTAATTTAGGATCCTTCCTATTTATGAAGAGCAAACCCCATCAAACAGCAAATTCCTAATAACTAGCTGAAAACCCTGCCAGGCATCAATGGCACCCTTTGCCCATTAGCATAAACAAGGAGCCACACATACTTTACATCTAATGCAGGCGAAAAAGAGAGAGAAAAAACAAACTTGCTTGAGAGAATCATCAGAATACAACTGACTGTCTTGTTTTGTTAAAGCAACTAAAGTGGGGTTATCACAACGACAAAGCAGTAAAACGTTTGAAAGTTAGTCAATATTTACTAGTCATTTCTAAGCAGGGTACATTTTATGATTTTATGTGTATTTTCCAGTTATATTCTTAAGTGACTTATTTCAAAGTGACCCTGTCTTATTCTCAACATTTACGTGACCAAAAGAAAACTTACGTTTATATATCTTGATGGTGATCTTTTCTTGATCCTTTTCTTCTCCTACCTTTTAATAAATAAGTCAAATATATGACAGCCCGAAAGTATAATTAAGAATCTACAACATGAGCCAGCCCCAGCAGTCTAGTGGTTAAGTTCACCACGCTCGGCTTTGGCAGCCCAGGGTTCAGTTCCCATGCGTGGACCTACACCGCTCTGTTAGCAGCCATGCTGTGCTGGCAGCCCACATACTGAAAAATAGAGGAAGACGGGTATGGATATTAGCTCAAGGTGAATCTTCCTCAGTTAAAAAAAAAAAAAGAATCTACAACATGCCAGGAGCATAACGATCACAAAGCCGTAGGCTACCAAAGAATGAGACGTGCTCCTTGACCTTAGGAAGATTATAATCTGGTCGTGGAGATAAAGACAAGCCTAAAAGACTAACAAGAAGAGCACTGACAGTATGATAGAAAGCAAACAAAAGACGCAAACAGCAAACACTATTTGCTAACTCAAGAGCAAGGAAAAATCACAGGCTTGGTTTAGACAGATGAGGGGAAATCTGAGCTGGGACCTGGGAGACAGGATTCAAACGGCAAGAGGAAGAGTGAACATTCTCTCCTCCCACTCACTAACCCAGATCTCCTGCACAATCTCCCCAAAACTGGGGACTATATCTACAAGGAAGAGAAACACAGAAAACTGAAAAACAGAAAACCCAAATGTCTCTGCCCTTGAGAAGCAGCCAGCCTCTAATTATTCAAACGAAGAACACAGGCCCAAAGAGGCCCAGTGACTTGCCCAAGGTCTCCCAGCTACTTGATGAAGCTGTGTCTGAAGCCCTCAACACTGACTCCAGCTCCAAAACACTCTTAGTGACAGGTGACTCAGTGACTACAAACTGCATCTGGCTTCTGTGTCCAGTTTCGCCAAAAACTAGCTGTGTGGCTTTGGCATTTTCCCCTCTGGGGTTCATGCCTCCTCATTTGAAAACTGGGGTAAGGAGAGTTATATTAGATGAAGGGGATGCTAACAGGTTTCATTTGGCTTTAAATTTTAAGGTTCCAAGCCAAAGATGCTGATACATCTGGAGTTTTTTGGCAATTTCTTGATGAAGAGATGAGGTGAACCTGGAGAAGAGATTGCAGGAGTCCTCCAGGGTCTGGGCTTGCTGTTCAAAGAACTTGCTGTAAGGAGCACTAGGAGATAACACAGCACCCATTGCCACAAGCCCTTCATCAGGCCTTCCCAACAAAACATCCTCCACCGGGGTTTACCTGAGCACGCTCATGTGAAGCCACGTGCACAAGCTCTAGATGGTGGGACCAGGTGGGCAAAGTTTACTTTTAGGCCAGTCAGCCTTGAGCCAAGGTACAACTAAGAGATGCTTGAAAGCAGAAGACGCAGGCCCCATCCCTTATGTTGTAATAACAACACCACCACCACTCAGAGAGCACTCACTAGGTTCCAGATTGTTCCAAGTGCTTTACATATGTCAGCTCCAGTAATCCTCAGAACTCTAGGAGGTAGGTGCTATTTTTTTCTTTTTAACGGAAGAAAGGAGATGCAGAAGACACACGCTCAAGTGAGTCTGGCAGGCCTTGCAATTTAAACCCAGGCAGTCTGGCTCCAGAGTTTGTGTTTTGAAACCCTGTGCCATTCTACTTAAAATAATACCTTCTGTTGTCCCAAATGAGTAAAGTGAAAGAAAGCTCATGTCTTTCTCCTCCTAGACACAATCTCACTTTACCTTACAAGTCCTGGAGGCAAGTATTACCCCTACTTTCCAAGGAAGGAAACTGAGGCTCAGGGAGGCAGATCGACTTGCCTAGTTAGTAGGACAGCTTGCAATTAAACCCAAATTCCTTGATTCAAAAACTAGTGTGCTGTCCACAAAACCACAATTGCATGCACTCTCTCTTAAGCTCCCTCATTAAACAAATACTTCAGGATCCTATGAAGCACCAGAAACAGAGGGGAGTCAGATGTCCACCTCCAGAAGTCTACCATCCAGTGGAGGAGACGGACAGAGTTATGATAAAACCTGTGTGCTTTGCCAGAATGAAGCTGCGGGAACACAGAGGAGGGGCACGTCACCAAGACCAACAGGAGGAAAAGTGAGGCTGGGCTTTGACAGACAGGTGGGAGTTGGGCAGCTGAAGAAAGGGGCTGAGTGGAGAAGGCATGGGCGCTTGAGAGAACTCAAGGTTACTTCTATATACTTGGAGCACAGGATGCTCATGGGGGTGTGGAGAGAGACTAAGCTGGTGCCAGGCAGGCACAAGCCGATAGATCAAGATGGGCCCAGGGGGACATGCTAAGAAGTCTGGGCCTAGTCCTGAGGAGAAATCTATTTGCATGTGAGTGTGTGGAGAATTTCGGATGCAAAGAGAGGGATGGCATTTGGTGTGCAAGACTGGAGGCTGCTGGTTCACTCCAGCCTCTGCGCTTCTGGCCCAGACACTTGAAAATCTGTATGATCTGGGTAGTCAGTCACATCCAGAACTCAAAATGAAGGTCCAAAAATCAGACTTTGAGTAACCTATGGCAATCAAAAATCGCATCACAGGTCTTCCTCCTCCCAAGAACCCTCACTCAGCCCCATCTTATCTCGCAGGTAAGTTCCGCTACAGACCTGGTACTTGCAACGTGCTTCTTGGTATGTCAGTTCTGCCTTTGATAACTCAGTTATGCCCTATATAAAATGGGCACAATCACTCTATCTCCAATGAATGCTAAAGTGTCATTCAGCATTTGGAAATAAATACTAAGTAAAAGTAAGGAAATCTGAGTTCTGGTGCTGACTCTCCCTCCTTCACAAGCAGCTTTGGAAAAGCCATTTCACTTCACTGCTCCTCAGGAACTACCTGTAAAAAAGATCAGAGGCCCCCACAGGCCACCTCCAAGGGCCCACTCTGCTCTAACGTTCCATGGTTTTATTTGAAATACATACTGAGTATTTATTATGAAAGTAAGACTACATCACTAATTCTAAGATGCACATTTTCTCTATCTTAACATCTCTGCAACTGGGCTGTTTTTGTACAATGTGGGGTGTGTCACAGTTTAATAAGCAGCATTTTTTCCCTTAGTGGTACATAAAACAATATCTTAAGACCAATGACACCTTAGGTTTGTTGAAACATGCTACGTTAGAGTTGCCTTGTTTCTCCTTCCCACTGGTCACCAAGTTCAAGGAACTCAGTAGAAAGACATGGCTGCACTCTGGCCAGGGACATTCCACCAAACACGGGAAAAACGTCTACACTCAGCTTTTCATATCCCAGTTGGTTGTTTCTGTGGGTATGTCCCATTCCAGGCTGTGAGCTCCTTGAGGGCAGAGGTTCAATCTGATTCAACTCTATTTCCCCAGGGCCCAGCACATTTGCCAGATTTCAGTCCATGCAATCAGTCAATGCTTGTGGTGGAAGCAATAAAACTGCCCCCACAGGAGGCCAGCAATGGCCATCGCCACCAGCTCAGGCCCCTAGGGTGACATTCAGCGGTCCAGGCGCTGACTACCCCACAAACTCCTGGCCCCCCTCGCTGGGATTTGGGCACTGAGATCAGCACTCACCAGCACATCCCTGAAGAGTAGCTGCGGCCCGGAGTGCACTGTCCAGTCCACCGCGCCACTATTTGGAATCTTGATACGAATCACCAGCACCTGGTTCTCCATGGCACGGAAGGGGCCAAGGGCCAGCCACAGCATTACAGGCTAAAAGGGCTCACATCCTGGGTAGCAGGTC